>NC_039500.1:4470397-4637605 GCF_003590095.1 Trichoplusia ni
AAAAAAAAAAAAAAAAAAAAAAAGTAGTGACAGCAATAATAAAAGCTCCCCGTATTTTAAGTGATAATTAATAGTAAATTTCCATTTTTCATCCTATAAATAACAAAAGTATCAAAAATAGACTCTGAATATTAAGTGCAAGTGTTATCCCTCCAAACAAACGATCAAAAGTGTATTAAAACTCTAAAACAAATAGTACATACTGTTCTGTGCAATTAAGTGTTTAACAAGTGATTGAACTAAAATATTATAATTAATTAGTGACTCTGAAAAGACCACAGTGACATTAAAGACATTATCTAATAAGTTTCGTGTATAACTGGATAATTATCGAAGAAACAAAAACTTTAGCAGACGTTAATTTTGGTTTGTTTACAATTTTCAAAATTCCTATCGCACCATAGACAAAATAGACCAAGAACCCAAAAATAATTTCTGACATTCTATACCACATTACCGATATACTAAACTGCATCCGACGTAAGACTGACATTCTCGACTTATTGACTGATTTTTACGGTTTATAAATATTGGAATGTTGCCAACAATAAAAAGTAAAGAAGAAATAGTAATATTTTTTTTTACGAAAAAATAAAATTTCATTTTAGTCAATATCAATATAATACCTACATTAAAATGGAGAATGTGACTATTCGACGACGACTAAGAACCTTTTCCGAAAACACTGGTGTCATTGAAAAGAGCCACTCCCTACTAAATTCAACCCTTTTAGACGACACTGGACTGAGTGACTCATTTATGCCAGCTATAGATACATCTTTGACATGCGATTTAAGTCAACAACTAGCTGCATCAAAAAAGGAGCTTGAATGCGCACATAATAAAATAGCTGACTTGAATGACCAGATAAGACATTTGAAAAATTTATTAGAAGAGAAAGACATGACTCTAAACAACACAATTTTAGATTCCCAAGTTGATGTAAAGAAAACACCTGAAAACATATTCCCATCTACGTTAATTAATAAAAGGATTACCGAAATTCATATGAGAACTCCTAGAATATCACCACTTCATGCAAGTACTGTAATATGTAAACAACCAGCCTTGAACAACAATGACTGTGGCGTTAAAGAGATTAACAAAACATTAAATAGTAAAGAATCGTCGCCCAAAGAGAAACCCAAGATAATCATCATAGGAGACCAACAGACTCGTGGATTTGCTCAGAAATAATTCAGCAACGAGATCTTGCCAGATGGAATAATGTATACTCGGTACTGGGAATAACAAAACCACAAACAACTGGTACCCAAATTTTAGAGCAGTTAGACGACACTATAAAGACGCTTAAAAGTGATGACATTGTTATATTAGGGATAGGAAGCAATGATAAAAACCCTTATTTATTTTTATCTTCTCTTTGTTCAACTCTTAGAAAACTGAAAAATAACAAAGTATTTGTATTAAGAATTTTAAATAATGATTATCTAAATGTAGAATTACTCAACAACCACATTAAAGTACACCTAAAAAATTTCCATAATTGTACTTTTGTCGATACAATTGACAATATATATAGAGTTCAGGGAAGAAACATAATCTCTAAAAATTTTTTATGTGCTAAATTAAATATAGAAATTGATAACATTAATCTTCAGAAAATAATAACTAGACCGTTTATTAATTGTCCAAAAGAAATAGCAGATAATGTCCCAATTAATGTCAAAGATCCAAAATCTATACAAAGAACTATCCCAGATTATTTTAAAAAGCAAAACAGAATTCATAACTTGACTAATAATATAATAGATGGGCCTGAACTAACGAAAGCATTTTTTCGAGCCTAAACGTAAATGTACCTTACTTCATCAAAATATTGCCGGAGTTCTCAATAAAATAGACTTATTGGAAGTAACACTATCCGAACTGCAAGCTAACGACACTGAAATTGATGTAATCTGCCTCACTGAAACTTTTATACGCCAGGGGTCTGAAAATAACCTTATACTTAAAAAATTTTAAATTAGTCTCAGCTTACTCTAGACCTCACCAACGACGAGGTGGAACATGCATACTTGTCAAAAAAGACCTGGATACAAAACTTTTAAATATAAAGATCAAGCCCTTGCCATACCATTTTGAATACTGTACAATAGAAATAACTTCTTTAAAATTATTTATCATTTGTTTATATCGTACACCCAATTCAAACATAAAAATTTTCTTAGATAATTTAAATCTCCTTTTGAAAAACATCGTGAAAAAAAATAGAAATGTAATAATATGTGGTGACTGGAACTTAGACTGTATTAAGGCTGATAAGCATTTTAAAGAATTAGAATCCATTTTATACAATTACAATCTTCAAAATCACATTAAAAAAACCAACTCGAAAACTCTCCTGCATCGACCTTATTGCTAGCAACTTGTCCAATGTAGAACCACAAATTCACTACTTAGCTTTATCGGATCATGAAACAGGACAAAGCGTTTCTTTTGAATTACCTACATTTAAAAGCAAGCAAACTAAATCGTTCTGGTTTGAAAAAAGACGAGATCTTAGTGAAGACAATATTAAAATTTTTATAAATTACATTTCAGCTTTATCTTTTTCAGAGATTTACATTTTAGATGATACCAATGCGGCTTTTAATTATTTTCACGACTTACTGACCCTCTTTTATAATTTATGCTTCCCTGTACTAAGAGTTAAAATATTAAACAAACCACAAAAAAATAAATGGATCACAAAAGGTATAAAAGTAAGCAGTATTGTTAAAAGACGTTTATACCTCCAACATCGTTTAACACCTATAAATAAAAGGCAACACATGAGTATCTACAAAAGGTATTCAAAAACCCTTAAACGATGCATGTTAGAAGCACAAAAGTCTATAAATACTCAATACATAGTAAAATCAAAAAATAAATGCAAGGCGGCTTGGAAAATAATTAAAAATACTACTAAGGACCAAGATATCTCGAACGACATAGATTTAATAACACTTAATAAAATGACTTATACAGAACCCGACGTAATTGCCGACAATTTTAATAGATTTTTCATTGACACCACAAACAAATACATTGACTCCTGCCCGACTAACTACAATGACTACAAACCAACGTTACCTAATTTAGCAAACACCATTTACCTAAGTCCTACTACAGATACTGATATATATAAAACTATCCATTCATTAAATTCCACTAATTCTACAGGATTTGATGATATCAGTACTATGATATTAAAAAAGTGCGCAAAATTTTTGTCGCCTCCCATTTCTCATATCATAAATATGTCTTTTAACAAAGGACAATTTCCAACAAGGTTAAAGTTTTCTATCGTCAAACCTTTATACAAAAAAGGAGATAGAACCGATATGAATAATTACCGCCCAATAACATTAATTCCGGTACTTTCCAAAATTTTTGAAAAAATTATGCACGAAAAACTATATTCATTTTTAACTAATTTTAATATTTTAGAAAAACAACAATTTGGGTTTCGGAAAAACAAAAATACTACATTAGCATGTTTTAATTTACTTCAATTTGTTACTACTAGCTTAGACCGTAAAATTCCCGTAACTTCTTTATTTTTAGATATGACCAAAGCCTTTGATTTTGTGAACCATAAATTATTACTTTTTAAACTACACCGATACGGAATCAGAGGAAACGCGCTGGAATGGTTAGAAAGCTATCTAACCAATCGGCAGCAATGCGTAGAATTTAAAAAATTTGAGAAGCAAGAAAAGACTTTGTATCGATCCCCATATATTTTCAATAATTGCGGTGTGCCACAAGGTAGCATATTAGGACCCTTGTTGTTTTTGATATACATAAATGATATACCCAATGTAACTTCACATAATTGTATTTTATATGCCGATGATACTACTATTAGTATTCAATCTCGTTCTCAAAACCTATTACAGTACCAAGAGGAAATTAATAATACGTTAAATAACATTATAGAATGGTTGAAATTAAATAATTTACATATTAATATTAATAAAACAAAAATGATCCAGTTTCAAACATACAATAGCAAAAATTCCCAAATTCAAGTAAAATATAAAAATGATAGTATCGAAGAAGTTGATAACACTAAGTTTTTAGGTATTATAATAGACAAAAACTGTAATTGGAAAGCGCATATTGACGGTCTTTGTACAAAAATAGATAGATTTGTTTTTGTTCTCTATAAGATATTAAACGTGGCCGGAATTGAAGCAGCCATGTGCGCTTACCATGGATATGTTTCCTCAGTCCTCCGTTATGGCATAATAATATGGGGTAATTCTGTAGATACTATTAGAATATTTCGCGCCCAAAAAAGATGTATCAGAACATTATGTAGAGCACAACAACTAGATAGCTGTGTCCCACTTTTTAAAAAACTTAATATTTTACCTCTCCCAGCTCTATATATATTTGAAATTTGTGTCTTTGTTTATAAATATCCCTATCTATTTGATAAACATAATGATATGGTTTCTAGGCCAAGTAGAAGAATACACAAATTGTATATACCTCAACAGAGACTGCATTTGTTTTCCTCCAATGTTTTTTGTATGGCTATTCGTATTTACAACAAGCTACCTGATTATTTTAAATCTTTAAAATTTACTATATTTAAGGCAAAACTTTTTCAACTATTAAATGAAAAATGTTATTATTCAATAGATGACTATTTAAATGACAAACTGTGACCTTTTAGCTTATATGACATGTACCAATTCTGTTTTTTTTTTTATTTCTTTTTAATTTTTACTTTTTGTATTGTTACTAAAACCCCGTTTGCGATATGACATTTTTCTATTTTCATTCTAGACTTAATAATATTTGGACGCTGGAAACAGTAGAATATTATGGACTTTATTTTATGTAACACCTGTTGTAACAATATTCTTCCAAATAAACAAATTATTATTATTATTATTATTATTATTGACAAAACTACATCAAGCAATTTGGCACAGGACACGGCCAGGATAATTAATGTCATTCATTGCGCGTGCGCCTGTCATGGCTATTTTTTGCCCGACTACTTTGTTAAAACTGGCAGTGCGGTCGCGGCTTAATTTGAAATGGACAAAACAGAAATGAACTAATTGAAAGGCACAAATTTGTTCTGAAACTATTTCAAAATATTAATTGAATTTCTTGGAATGACGATTTTTGTGTCTTATTTAATCCTACTGATCATTTTAAACGTGAAAATGTGTATGTATGGGTGTATGGACGTTAGTTCCTCTTTAACGCAAAAACACTGAACGGATTTAGACAAAACTAGGTACACAGAAAGCTTATAACCAGGTTTAACACATAGGATAGTTTTGATTCAACTTGTGTCCCCGTGGTGATCATTTTCGATTTACAGAGGGCGGGCCCGAAGGCAACATCTAGTTATTGTCTAAACCTAGACCCAGTTCACATTCATTATAACTTGATATTCTAGGACAATATAACGAGACACAAATCAAGTTAGTCAATACATTATTTTGATGGTCCAATTAGCGGCAGATTCTATTCACGCACAAAACTATTAATTGCCTGACGTTATTTGTTCTAATTGGGACTGTTGTTTGTTTGAGTCTGAGTGATTCCCTACACCTACAATGTTGGGTAGCTAACTAACTGTAATTAACTAATTAGTAGGGAAAAGTAAATAGGTTGTGTTAAACATACCTACCTATATACAAGTGTTTATACTTGAGTGGAGTCCAAAATTTTCTTTCCGCTTTACTCTATTAAAATAGCTGATATTATATCTCGGGCCAATTTAATTTGGGTATCAAAGACACGTTACAGGCTCAGTTAAGTAATCATGAAAGGTAGGCAAGAGAAAGGCCTTTTGAGCTAAAAAATAGTTGTATAAACAATAGCAGCCTACGAATATTAACATGAGTCACTGTTTGCTTAACTGCAATCAAGGCCGGCACCATCCGGGTTCGGCTCTGTTATCAAACATGGCTAAGCTTAAACTACTGCCTCTAGTCGTCAATCCGCCGACAATTAAATATAAACAACCACAAAACAGAATAATGTATAAGAAAATGTGTGACTCCATAGTTCGTAAATAGTAACAAGTGACGTAATCTGACATCAATGTATACCTAACTAAGTACGTAGGCTAGCACGCACGTAAGGCATAACTTCTACTTATAAATCTAGTGTTTACTTAAAATAAAAACAAGTTCTTGTTAACGAAGCAACGTGCGAGTCGGTAAGTTTACTTTTGAAATTAGGATAACACGTTAAATGAATGGCAGCCATAAACAATGCTTAAAAATACATTGCTATTGTGGTACAAATGAGAAAAGGTCACGTGACCTTTTAAGCTCTATACGTAAGTAGTGCGAGGCATCCCCGTATGCCCCCTACATTGTATCGAGTAATATATAAATGTTTACATGATTACAGACACAAAACATTTATTCAGGACTAGCTGTTGCCCGCGACTTCGTCCGCGCGGTTAGAAGATATAAGTTAGGAATTTTTGAACGGAAGCCCTCGAAGATGAATAATTTTCCATATTCCACATTTTCCATTGTATCTTCTCTCCTATTAGGCGCAGCCTGATGGTATATAGCCTAAAACCTTCCTCGATGAATGGTCTATTCAAGACAAAAATATTTTTTCATTTTGCACCGGTAGTTCCTGAGATTAGCGCGTTCAAACAAACAATCAAACAAACAAACTCTTCAGCTTTATATATTAGTATAGATTGTAAACCTAATATTTTTGGATCACACAATTCCCAGGTTTGGCCTGGAGAGAATTCTATTTTATTTTGATTTTAAACGCAATGATTTAGGTGATGAACTCGTGTTAGGAATACAAGCAGTAAAACATACATTGTCATTACAATAATTAGATCAAACACTACAAAAGGAGTTCTTTTTGTGCGCATGAATAGAATATATTGCGGCATACAAAGCTATTCAACATTAATGATAATATTAGCGTGTACTAGGGCGACATGTTTAATCAGGGCTGGTTGCGTCGTTACGAGTGCGAGCCACCGCTCGGAAATCGAACCTGACACTGTGACCTACATTCTAATGAAGCGCTACTGTGTACGAGGAGTATTGCGCATAATATCTGTATTCTGCTAAACTGGTAAAGTTGTTTGGCTGCTTGTTAACTCGTGTATTGCAAACTGTATTAGCCAAACAGCAAAAGTCTCAATGCGTTATTCCATAATCGAAATTAACAGTAAAATTGCAATTTTACATCAAAATATGGAGATAGCATTCGTTTAAAATGCTCAGAGTACATGCTTCGTGTATAAAACACACAAATCAGAAAACTTTAGCTTGGTATTCATCCATTATATATTTTTTCTTAACCATAACCAGTTTCGATCATAAAACATTAGGAGAATTCAAAGTTTTTTATTGTGGACATAAACTATAGCAATAAAATCGTCAGGGTGTTGCCAACCCGCTAATATTATTTTTATACAATATCCACATTTGCATAACAATTAATTATCATTTAAATATCAAAAACGTGTCGTGACTTGGAATAGAGTGAACAACATGTGTATCTCTTTATATACATGTTGACGTATGAAGAAATAAAGACATAATATATATGTTAAGATATTGAACACGTCAGGAAGGCCATTACTGGTATTTTTCTTCCGATAGTTAAAAGCTTCTCGTATTGATTACAGTTTTTATCACGAGTCATATGGTATTCAACAAAGCTATTAAAACCTCATTAAACACTTTATCTTTGCTAAATATTGGCAGATTCTCAAACTTCCATCGCAGAAATCGCAAATAAATCAGACAGTCCGGTCTGTATCAGACATAAACTGCATAAACACTATTTATCTATCTTTTACCACGTCTATGAGCCTGTTAATTCTTACATTAGCACTTTTACACAAACTTACAATAGAATACAGTATCTGCGTTGTGCAAGTGATCGCACACCAGCCTTGACACGCCTAGACAATTTGAAGCCAAAATGATGTAAGTTGAATGGACCTCAAGATTTTTATCAAGCCTTGTTAGCCTGATTGTTTGGGCTTCAAAACTGTTCTGGAAGTAATTGCTATGTATTCCGCTAACCAAAGATAAGGATAAAGGGATCGCCGTAAATGGAAATTAATGTAAAAGTTGAGGGAAGCGGAACTTTGGTATTACGATGAGTAATACCGGTACCGTACCGAGTTTGGTGTTGTGCCTAATAAAATTATACAGAAAATATTAATTAATACAACTTCAATTTAGAAAGCCGAAGAAGATAATAAAATGTTGTACTTACCAGGATAGAAGTCATGGGACTTGGACATCTTGACCCTGGCGCCAGTGTCCTTCTGCAGCTGCGCGATGGTCTCGCCGCCCTTGCCGATGATGGCGCCCGCCACCATGGACGGCACCAGCACCTTGAAGTGGTATGTCGGCTCCACGGCTGCAGATCATACAGTAGCATGGTGAGACGAGCACTCAATGATTATTACACACCCACCACTGTGTTTCGTTTCTTTAACCAAATATCTTAACAATGAAAGTTATTCTATTTGACCCCAACGGTATTAAAGAAAATATTCCTTATGGGAGACTCATAAAGAATTTATACGCAGAACATACAAATTTATATGATTATAATGTAAGTAATGTTCCGAGAGACTTATTATTTGTTTAAGAAATAATATTGCTACTAACCAACGATGTAATGTTGGAAATAAATATTCGTAAAAAAAAGAAAAGTATTACTTTCCAAAGCTTGGCAAATATTAGCTATATTAGCTTCTACAGCTTGAGAATTAACTTCTAGTAATTGAATTCAAGGAGTAATTCACAACCCAGACATATAATATTAAATTTGGTTTTTGAAATTACTCCGAATTTAAAATATAACAGGAATTTACAAAGGTAATTATAGAAAAATTTAGATTAGAAACATTGAAAAGGGGTTGAATAAATTGACTCGCTTCGTTGAAAGGAATCCAATAAATGGAACGGAGATAAAATCTAAACAACAAAACACAGTGCTGGGTTTCATTCGGCTACATTCAAATGAGTTTTCATGGAATTTTGTGGATACTGCAGTTCAATCAAGACCATGAAAACCCAATTGAGAATGTAAATTACGTCTGCGTGGCGGCTGGTGATCAAAAGCGTCAGGAATCCACTTTGGAGTACCAGATCCGGTAGCTCGCATGAGTCAGTGTGATGTGCAATATTATGTATGTATTATAACCACACCTGGACCTGTGCTGATGTCAATCGCAATGGCGGTGTATGAAGATTCAATAGCCAACATCAAAAATAATTTATTATTGTATTAATTAGCACCAACATTAGCGTTTTGGTGACGAATTATTTTCGCAAGTTTTGGCATCGCGAATAGTTTTCGTCGTGTTGTGTTAGATGTGTTGGTTTTAATGATTCTTATTTAATTTTAAAGGCATATAGTATAGCATTATATATTTTATAGTTATTTACATGCATTGAATTCGTTTATTAATGCTAGATCTAATCACGGATGGAATATACGACCAAGAAAGAAACTAATGATGATGGTAGATATATAAGGACCTGTATGTCACTAATGCCGAAAATAAGTATAAACTAGAAAAACTGCCGATGAGACCGAGGAATCAGAAAAACAACGCTCGACAAAACGATAGATATATACGACCCTTCTAGTAGACAAAACGTTGGAATGTGTCAATATTTTAAGCAGTAAAACGAAACAGACGACTAAGATAACCAGAAGATAGGACAAAGTACAAGACACACTGCACATGTTTTGTTTTCGGCATCATAATTAATTGCTCACCAACCGCGCTATATATTCCGACTAAACCAAACCACATAGAAGGACAGTTGAATAATACTTAGCCCAAACGTAGAACCTCTTACAAACAATAATCGACTTTTGGTCCAACAGTTTAATTATACAGCAATCTCATAATAGACCTTGAGGGACCCAATGGCTTTTGATAAGTCATCAGTCGGTGTATCACGAAGCACCGTTGAGCATAACAATATGAAGAAACTAGTGTGCCACCTACATTCAATATGTTTCAATTGAGTGGCATCCCACCGGCTGACGGCGCGTCTCATTTGACCTCATTTCAAATGGAGCATGGCTGTTCACCTGCCACATCTAGCCGCCGCAAGATATGAGCGACAATACATCACAACTTGTATTTTTTTCCAATAATGTTTTAACGAAGACAAAGCTTATTTCTGTACAGG
Source organism: Trichoplusia ni (assembly GCF_003590095.1). NCBI lineage: Eukaryota > Metazoa > Arthropoda > Insecta > Lepidoptera > Noctuidae > Trichoplusia > Trichoplusia ni. Next base: position 4,480,594 of record NC_039500.1, read on the forward strand.
AAACATATTATTTATTCAGTTAAGACAGGTTCCGTCAAAATTTTGTTGGGAAAATAATTCCGAGTCAATTTTACACGCTCGGAAAATGCGGTTGTTTCTTGTTGGGAATACTCTTACATAAAATATTTATTGTTTCATCCTTTTTTAATCTATCTTGTTTTATATATTTTACCGCACTTATTTCAATACAGAAACTTTTTGATGCCGTCTTTATGAAGTGAACTAAAAGGATAAAACAAAAAAAAATGCAGTGGAGAACTAAAACAAGCTGAAAGTGCTAACAAAAACTGTTGTCGATAAAATAACCTTACCGGAGACAAGATTCTTAGATGGAAAGATAATACAGTGTCGGCGATCCAATACTTTTTATAGCAGAAAACCTGAGGAAAATACGCCGCAAATACATAGAACGATGAAAATATATTTTCCTAAAGGAGTATCATTTTTTTAACGATTATAGCCCGAGCGATTGCAAATCATATTTTCCTCAAACATTGCCGGTACCAACCCAATATAAAAAGGGTTGTCATTGATTTATAGATTTTCATGACGTAGGTAAAAGGCGCGGTAATGAATATATTATACGCTTCTGTCAGCGTTGTTGTTTCTATTCAATTATTTTTCTTTATAAAATTGTTTTTTTTTCTACTATGCATATAACATTATCAAAACATGGTTTGGTACACTATATTATTTGCCTACACGGAAATAAATAATGAAATTATTAGAGAAGTGACTTCCTATCGTATGTCAAATTTTAAATTAAAACATTGCCTACTTATAAATGTTCATTTAAAATCTTCACCCATTCAAGACTATAATGAAAAGATATGGACAATGGCAAAGATTTTTTCCGAGAGGCTTCTGTACGAGAGAGATTTCTATGTACAATGTCGTCATTATCTGGATAACAGAGAATAGGTAGGTAGTAGGCTGAAAATCCTTTACGTTTACGGCTTGGGAACTATAATCTACCTTGGAAAGTTGGCTCTGACGAAATTTGTGACTAAAAACTACATTAATTTTACAAGCATTTCAACATTAACATCATTTTATAAAATCGTCTTTCAAAAATGGCAAAGCATTAGGTGCTTGTCTTACAAAAGAAACGATCTGTTTAGAAATAATAAGCCTCAAATCGTGGGTCGGGTTTCTTTGACAAAGGACCTTATTCTTTAATGGCTCGCTCGTGTTCACAGGCTGTGAAGTCTCGTTTTTTCGCATCAATTATTTTTTAATAGCAATCTTCCTTAGAAAGTGGTTCGTGTCGCTTGTCGTAGAATTAAAAACATAAATAGGTGAGTTTGCCGCACCGGCGCCGCACCTCTGCCGTGTTCTGGGTCGTGACCTTACCGCGCACGTTGCCAAGCGCCGCATTTGGCAATGCATAGCTTTTAAAAGTTTGGCGATGCTAGCTTCTAGACACGAACATATTGCTGATAGTCTAAACCAATGTTACGTGTACTAAATTTAATAGCTCCAATGTTTTAGCTTCAGCTAGCACGTCTGACGAGTAATGGCCTGCAGTATGACCGCGACTAATAGAACGTGATATTAAACGGTTCTCTTACGAAACCTTTTAGTTTAACGGACTGTATCAATGTAAGTACAGTGGGTAGCTGTTCCAAATAATACCTATCTAATCTTCACTATATCATAATTCATATTAATGCAATATCGCTGTTCTCTCGTTAGTTTGACGCCTTTGCATTGTGAGTCTCATGGCCTTGGTAAGTCCAAGCAATGTGCATTCATTTGTTTAGCTCTTAGCTATGAGACCACTGACCAGAATAGCTAATAAACTACGTAGTTATACTCAGTGGGATATTATATTAAAACTAGTCTGACTAGTAATTTGCAATTCTATTTTATGTTTATAGTGATTACTCAAAATTGTTGAAACATTGAGGTCGGGAGCAATTGAAATCTAATATTTAGTCTAACATAGTATTTTAGTTTCATGTGTAAATTATTACTCAAGCACATTTCAATGATAGGTAGTAACTTAAAGCCCAATGAAAATTTCAATAAAATTGCAGGTACATAGGGTAACAGTTCCATTGTCGATCAATCAATATCGTCAAATCTCAGGCAAGTGGAGTCCATAGCTGACATATAACATTGTTCTAGCGGCGACCGGCCACATTGACGACCAATCGATGGCAACAATCGCAGTTTGACGTCAATGCCAGTCAGTTGCCACTGTAATATTCACGCTGCAGTGAAATTGTGTCACTGGTGGCGGTTTTCATCGTCAAAGCCGACCGTAATGCACCAGCGTAGACTTGTAGGGCGGCGAATGTAGGCCAAACAGCTTTTGTCAAGTTCTGGTTCAACTTCACTTTAATTATTAATGTCTTTGTTTAAATAGGGCATTGTTTAGGAATATGATTTTGAAACAGTAAAAAAATATTTTTCTTTTTCTTTTTGTAAAATATTCTAAATCGTAATAGTACTGTATAACCCTACGGTACCTAAATCGTAAACACATGTCACATGATATCCATATTCCTAGTAAGTGCGAGCTTCACAATATAAATATGGTTCTCAACGTGTTCCCATTACCCCGCGTGCACAAGGCTGCAGGCGTTTCATCTTTGTGCTTTGATCTGGAGCTTGCTGCCGAGATTAATAGGACTTTGTCTCCCATCTTCATCATACATCTACTCAGTAGATGCCGCCTTTTCATCGAACAGTTTACTTTTTAGCCTTAGAACTTTTTAATAAAATTACCTTACTTTTTTAAGACTTAATACCGTGACGTAATACTTAATCCGCCACAAAGAATAGAACGCGAAACGCTTTATAAATTCCCGGATCAACATGGCCGCGTAACTTCCAAAACGTTTTAATCTTCCTTACAAAGTTTGTGTAAAGCGTACCCGCATCATGGGCGGTGTTTATTTTTACCGCATTTTCAGCAAAATGGCCGCGTATGGCTCTAATAAATCACGCGTGATCCGATCACTCGCCGGTCTCCGTCCCGCGGGGCTCAGAGGTTATCTACCGCTATCTAAAAAAGGCCCATGACGACATGAGCCCGCCCGTTAGCGCATCAAGCATGCATTATGCATGAAATTTACCCGACCTGCTTAGCACAACAATCAAAATATATATACATTAAGGTCAGAAGGGGAGGAGAGCTATTGAAAATATTCGAGGCTCTATGGCACATAACCCGCATACTTTGGTTAACCTAACCCTAAATATTCCTATTTGAAGGATCATGCTACAGCAAGCGGACTACACAGTGAGGAATTATATCCAAACTTTGGGGTTGCCTAAACAAACCTCTTTGCCTTAGGACAGTCGCTATTTGGCACGGTTTAGGAATGGCCAGCGAAATTCAGGATGCTAGTCGAAGTAATGCGAATACCGAAGGTAGAACACGAACGGAAATGACGCAAGAGGGAGATTGTCCCGGCTCGGATACAACTGTCAATAACCCAGACGTGCTGTATAAAGGAAGCTCTTTGAAAAACTGGCGCGGACCCTCCCGGGAGACTGCCTGGAAAAATGGTAAATTGGAAAACCATTATGGCTCATTTATTAAATTTATCGCCGGCTGCTGCGAATTCGTAGAAATAGATTGAATCGAGGACATTTTACGATCGTTAACTTTTTTATTATATAAAAGATGCTTTGGATGTAAAATGTTAAAGGTTCGATTGCATACTGACTTCTGCTCTAGGTAGATAGGTGTATAAACAAATTTATATGTTGATTATATGGTGCGCAGAAAAATTATATTCTGCAACGAATGACAAGGTGTTTTCAACAACGTTTAAGAGATAATTCTCAACTATCGCAGGAATCGAGTTCGTCATTGTATGCGCGATGGTGTCATGAAAATGCGTCAAAGTTATACGTCGACCCTCCTATTAATCCCATACTGCCTTTTTTTAATGAAGCAATACATATATAGGTATATAGTTAGGAAACAACGGAACTCTACATTTGACTCCGTATTTCTGTCATAACAACATTACAAGGTTATCATTGTTTTAATTTTTTCTCACTAGATAACAATATCTCTGTCGTATAACATTCACCAAAAATTACGAACTCAGTATCATACTAACATTATTTTAACAAAACAAAATACATGCGAAGTTAGAAATAATGTTACTTCAATAGTTCGACCCTATTCCGTATTTAAGATTAATGATCCGAATGCGGTAACGCAAAAGTTCGCAGTGGTAATGGTGTCAAAACACCAAGTAGGTATCTATCGACCGACCTAATACACTGCGTAACTTCACTGAAGAAGACGAATAACATTTTCTACGGATTCTTAATTAATCCACCTTTTTGTTGTGAAAGCCTCACAAAAAAGCAATTTATATTTATTTTATAATTTCCATTATCATCAACTCAACTTAAGAAATGTTTTTAGCTATCGCTGGGCGCTACGATAAATAACAGAATTTGATAATTTATGTTTATCACTCAAAAACAAGAATTATTAAAAGTATTTTGTAGATAACGCGAGGTAGCTGTTGTATTTTTAAGATGCTACAGAATTCTAAAAATCCTGATAAAATTCTTAAAATATTCACCATCATTGTTCTAAAACAATGTTAGCAGGTGCGTGGGCCGAGACTAATTTCTCAGAGGGTTGCGGAGGTCAAACGGCAGTCGCTTTGCATAACACCAGAAACTTGCTGTCATGGATTAAGAAACGGCTGGGTTCGGCCACCGTGACAAAATATAGAAATGTGCTAAAATCAAGAACAATATACTGGTAATAACATTAAACACGGTTCAAAATGTCTTACAATATACGACTGGTGTACAACCACAAACAATTAATGCTGGGATCGTAAAACATAATTGGACAAGATTGCACACAAATCCATATTGTTGCCATACAACATTTGTCATACGTCGTAAAGACAGGACAATTTTCAATAACCTGTTTACATACGTGTGTTTATATGAACTGACAGCAGAATTTACGACTTCGCTGCGTTAACAAGAAACTGAATGTAATAGAGTTATGTCGGCAGGCTTTAATGAACCTGACTACATGATGAATGCCGATTGTTAAGCTATATTCAACTGAATTCAGCTCCAGCAATCATGTAATTTTAATTTGAGGATATCAGAGTTTCTAAATTACGTTTTCAGATGTTTCGACCTTCAAGTAAATTAATGAAATTATAAGACAAAACTTAAGCCTAATTTACGAAAAAAATATGTATTGGCAACACACCCGAATTCCTTAATCGATCAAGGATTTAGAACTGGCGTCATGTCGGGTCGTTAACCTCGTTTAGGTCTACGCCCATCCCATAGCTAAATATTGTGTACAAATAGCCTATCTCGCTTCTGATTGGGGTAGCACTCAAACGAATTGGTCTATGATTTCACCGGCACCGAACTGGGAAGTTCAACACAATATCAACATAGTGCCCGTAAATTCAATCAACGCTTTAATTCATCAAGGTTCGAATTAAAAGCTAACAATCAAACTTAGTTGAACAGAGATTAAAGAGCACCTAAGATATAATTTAATCGTTGGCCTCGGGGAGGCAACGCGTGTTTTTCAGTCGTTTATTGAATTCTTGACTCAGAGAAATTTAAAATAAACAACTTTGCGCCGTTAATATAATAAAAAGAGGGTAATTCATTTTATGTATTTCATTTTTCTTTTATGTTGGTCATTATATATTCAATTAAATTGTACGGTTGGAGAAATCCAGGGTATTTATATTGAGATACGCTTGTACATTTATCCGTTGGCGAGGGCGCACTTCCTTTTGGCGCTCGTGCCAGATAAAAAGTCGTACTCCAGAGCCTCTCGACAACCTCTTTAGCTTCATCAACGCTTTTCACGAATGCTCTCTCGTCGCCATTCAAATCTGGACGGTTTAGCTCACGATTATCCCGCATTGACGTAGCATTGTTTGCACCATCTTGACTTCTATTATTAACTATTAGATTGTACTAAAATTGCATATTTCAATTTTAAAATTTGCTACCTAAATTGGTCATATGACTACAGAAATAACCACTAACATTTACTTGGTACATAGCCATTATAACCAACAATATTTTTAGATGTCATGATGTATCAGTTCTGAATATAAATAAATTCACATTTCACGCCCGGCAAACAATAGCTTTAAAAGCCAGCGCCGAAAAACTAAAATATTGAGACAGCCATTCACAGCTTTGAGTTTTCATTTTCCATTTTATTTCCTGCGAAACTGGAATAAATTCGTGCATTTTCGTAATAACCAGTCAAAAACAAGTGTTATGTCCATCTGGTGACGTGGCCAATTCACGGGCTGTCCGCTCCGGTGGATATCACAGGCTTGCTTTGATTCCGATTTAACAGATACACCACGCAGCGTCAAAACTGAACGTTTTGATATTTGTGCTAGATTTTAGCATTTTTTTCGTTTTGCTCTTTCTATATACCTACAATTTTTTTTTTCTGCAAAATTCTGAAGTGTCAAAATTGTCAGACCGAACAACATTTTCACAGAATCGCAAGCATTTATCTTACAAAAAGATTTAACAAAGCGAAGTGTAGTACCTCAGTACATAGCCGTTACCACAAAAGCGACGAGAGCCCTGGACGTGCCTCTTGTTACATCACTTTAGAAGCACTAACTTGTTTACAACCTTTTTATTCCGTCATATTTCACGGCTAGAATTCGACACGGCCATTAGCTACAAATTCTTAAATATTCTTCTTCAGCTCTGTAGTGGAAGATATTTCAATACAATCGTAATAAATTGTAATTCACGTCCTAATTCCTGTTCTAATTGTAGCGTAAAACGAATTTATGTTAGTGCCCACAAATAATATATTTGAGCATTGAGGTCACTCATGATTATGTTAAAATAGATAAACTCTTTATATCACGCGAGAATGACCGTTTTTATTATTACAACTCTATATCACTGGCTACAAAGTTTTTGAACTTACAAAATAAGAGCAACTACAATATATCTACTAAGAAACATAACGTTAAAAATTACTTTGAAAATGTTGGTAACAACGTTGTGAGAAATGAGGTTGAATTCAGGGAAACTTTTGCGGATATATCGTCAAAAGCCGAACTAGGCTGTAAAAACTGCTCGGAACATGGAGGGTTGCCAGTGCCGGCTAGCATTCTGCTGCCGTCATCGATTTTCGTGACGTAAGTTAGTCTTGAGTCCGCATGGAGCACCTCTTACACATCTGTGTCCCGAATCTGAGTCACATAGGCGATCTGTATCAGCGAGTTACGTGACACTGGAGACTAAATGCACTTTCCGTGATAGTGTTCACGGATTTCACAACATAAAGCGTGCATGCAGTGGGCGGCTTGCACGCGACACAATGGCGTGCGATCGATGTGTGCCGCACTTACAGCTCAATTATTGATACGCAAGGCCATTGTATGACCGTGGTGGGAATTTTAGACTAGATTTTACTTATTTAGTACCAAATTCAAAGTATTGACTCGAAGCAGGCGTAAGCCTTGCCTATCGCCGCAGCTTACGACCAATTTATTGGAAGACTATTTGATCTCCGCGGTCGGTATGTGCACGTGGAGTTTGAAGATTCACTAAGAGTTCTTGAGAAATCTTAATATTCTAAAACAATTTATTGCCATCAAAATAAACACAATATAAATAAAGGCATCGGATTTCTCTTTACCCTTAAAACCAAACCTTCTTTTCAACTCTTCAATTAGAAACTCCAAGCGGTAAAGCAGTGAAAGTCTTCCAAAAAAGTAAGTAGGCTTCTAAGTCAGAGTGTAATAGTTGCGCAATCGTGTATGTATACTTGTTGAAAAAACGAAAGTTCCTAGCGCGCGCCTTGCGCTTGCGCATCCAAACGAGCCCAATAACCTCTTATTGTGTGCGATATACTATGTTGTAGACTGGAAACTCTTAACTACTTCATAATCGTCTATTAATGACACGAATTTATTTACAGAGTCTGAAGGTTTTATATGTATTTCATTCAAGTCAAACCGTAATATTAAACGTAATCTAATTAACTTTCATTAGTTTTCGTCGTCCACGTACGTTTTGCATAAAAGCATAAAATTTAGTAACAGCACTTTGGTTATCATTTATAAGTATAAAAACATTTCCAAATAAATGTTGTTCGCCACACATTTTCGGGTACGAGCGCAATTAGAGTGGCAATAGATAAGATAAAGTGTATCAAATGGGTTACTTGGCTCTCGGGTCATGAATGTTTGCGATATTCGGCTTACGTCTATTTGCATTTCGTGTTTTATTTTTAGCCCGTCGTCAAGGATGCCCCTAACGTAGGCGAAAACAAATTTATCTAACCGTCGAACCAATATAGACATTGCATTTCCTTACAAGATAACATTTAAGAGATAATAGTCGCGACTGAATAGTCATATTATCAGTACTTTGGGACTTCTTTATACGGATATGTTCATAGTTTAAACAATATATAAAAAAGGCAAATTCTTGGATGTCTAACTAGCTTAATATTTGCAAGCACCAATAGAATTTGGAAAAACGCACATATTTTCTTATTTTATTCAGAAAGTCCAGCATAAGCCAAGAACCAAACTATTGTTAGACCTTGTAGAAAACATCAGATTGATACTTCAGTTATTTCCAACAGCATTTATTCACAGAGATCCGATTTTATTTCTTAACAATCCATATGAGAACCTTTTATTTACAGTTCATTATGCAAAGTCAATCGGCAATAAGCCGGTCAAAGGCAGGGTCATTGACGAAAACTTCGTTCGTCGTCAGTGATATTGCTCATACAAGGAAAAACATAATTACGGAGAAGAAATTACGTAAGTACTTGTGTACCGTGATACAAAAGTTCCCGATACTAACTGTAGACGATTACGACTGCCTGAAGTTTTGTCGACGACTCGACACGACTGTTAGGGGTTGATTTATAAAGTCGATCAAAACTTTCTCATATGGAAGTGGAGTTCATATAAGTAACATAAGGAATAACTGTTATTAAAGCTTATAGCGAATGTGAATGTGTGATCTGATGGTCTAATCCGAGATAAGACTAGGACTCGGATTAAGCGTTTGTGTTGAACACCGAATACTGAAAATTCTTTAGTATATCTACATTAAAGCGGGTGAGCTCCGATATGTTCCCGTCAGTTTGATCAAGAGCTCAGTTTCCGCAAGCATAGCCAGCTCCCGTCCGCAACCCTTACGTAAACTTTTCGCAGTGTGACGTCATCGTTCAGGAGACCGACCGCCGACCGACTTACTGCTTACCTCACATCACTCCTACAGTATCGTGATATAAAAAACAAATATAATGCCCGCCCCACGTTACTATTCCCTAGTCTATATATTAATAAAGATTTATTACGATTATATTATATCGCAATGAAAATGTCTAATTCTCTTTTCAAGCATAATATCCATGCTTGTAACTTTTAATTACATCAACTTCTGTAACTGGTGCTTAAAAACAGAACATACCTATACAATATACAACTCTATAAATTAAACAGAAATAATATCATAAAATGAAAAAATAATCAAAAGTAATCACTATTAAAACAACAGATTAGGATGATATTATGTAACAATAAATTATCCGATAGGCGAAATCAAAATTCAGCATAAATCATCAATTTTCTTCCGTCTTTCAATACACATAACTGCGATGGACAATAATCAATTTTGAAAACTATAAAAAAAAATTCCAATTGGAACGTGCCGATATCTAAACAACATTCTTATGTAGTCATCAACGATGAGCTATTAAGTAACATGTAAAACAGTTAGTAATTTAGTAGTAGAACAGGTGCACGTGGCAACGGTTCTGAAGCGAATCAGGTTTGTAGTGAATGTCGCTCCGGATTGTTACCGCACAGGTCTTGCATGAGCACCGACCGGTGACATTGGACCCGCTGATCGTGAAGCAGAGCGTGGCGGATCCGAGGCCTCTATTATTCATATTAAGATTTATCGTGTAACATGTTTGCCACCTACGTGACATACATAATTGGCCCTATTTTAGCCCTAGTATTATTTTATCCAAACTATTTGAACGAGGTCTCCTTAAATAGTTTTTACGCTTGCTAGAAAAGCAATATCATCCAGGCAAGGAATTGTCAGCCATCATATTAGATTTCAATTAAAACTCGAATCGCTACATCCACGTTAAGTGTATCTTCCTCTTCCGAATTTCCTCCGTCGCCGAGGGATCAGTCTGATCCGGCGTGTCGGCGCTCGGATACCTGTCACCATCACTTAGCACTCGAACTCGGCCAGCTGTCGTCGTTTATTTCGGATCGCATGTATTAATAGGTCAATGAGAGTCACAATCGCGACCGTAACGCGTGGGGGGTAATTTGTTACTTTTTGTTTCCGAACGCCGCGCTGAAACTATTCCAACGGTGTGACTGGCTTGATGACTCGACAAAAGCCGTGAAATTGGATTTTCTATTACACTATTTGTGTTGTCAGGGATATTGTATTCCATTTTATTGTTTTTGATGAATGAATAAAAAAAGGCAACTCTCAAGTATTTGTGTTTAAGTAATTCCTGATCGTGTATATTTCTTTACAGTAGGTTAGAATTCCTTAGAGCACGTGTCTTTTTATTTCAAATTTTATTTTAAGTACCTTACGTATGTAGGTACCACCATCCCACTCTACTTATCAGGCCGTCGAAACTACGGATTAAGTTCATGATTTATACGACCTACATGCAATTATAAAACTAACAATATTTACTCAGAACCCACGTGTTGGCTTATTTGGGGCTCCTATTGACTTGCAATATCGAACAATATTAACATGTAATTCATATCACGACGGTACATGTGTATGACTATATCAATTGCATCAAATCAGCGCTAACAACTAATGGGAACAAATCAAAATGGTCGCTTATTGTCATTCAGTTGGCGATTGCGCACGCGCATGGTTATTGTGACAATTCCATTGGTAATGCGCATCGATTACAACTGATAACTGTTCTCAATCAAAAAAAAAACTTTACATGATAACTTTAGACACAGAAAATTCTGTTGTATAAATACTGTGTTTAGGTTGAATTTAGATTGATAATGTGGGTAGAGATAAACCGTTTGTTATGATAAACAAACTGTACGTAACGATTATTGCTTTATTAGATGTGTGTTTGTACTACGGAATGTAATTGTTGAATGTATTCCATTAGAATAAATACAACTAGATTTATATCGGCTCGAAGATACTCCGAATGAAAATAAAATTGAGATAGCTGTGTTAACTGAGCGCTCTTAATAATCTGAAGATGGAAAAACAATCGTCTAGTGTATTGTGATTTTACTCCTTACTCAATATTTTTAGTATAAACTTAGTCTCTCGTCTTATTTCTTTCATATTGGCCTTGGTTGTAGCCTTGTAGATGCTACTGCAAATCTAATAACGAGGAACTACTATTATTTCTACGAAGTGAGGACGCGATTCCTCGAAAAAAAGCATCGGTCTGTGAAGCTTTTCACGATACGAAGCTGTTAAAATAGGGATAACACTGAACAGTGTACGTTACACAAATTGGGACATAAATCAATAATTTCTCTCACAAAGGGTCCTCGAGTACTGAACGTAAATGTATGAAACTTGTACCTATTCCCGGCATTAATGGTATGAATACTAACCACAACAGCCGCCGCGAATGCTAAACAGTCGATCGTGATCGATTGCTCTGCCTCCAAGCTCGCAACATTACGAGTAACGAACGACCGTTTTAAACATTAACTTCATACTCAAGATACTAAAATAAGAAAGAAATACAAAAAGAAACGCAAAAATAATACAATAGAAACTAAATAGGTAGCAGCAATTACAAACGACTTGAAAACCTGCCAATATTTCTTTTATCGCACATAGTTGCACTTCAAACTGGGCTATAATTAATTATTTATCAATTTACAAGTCTAGTGATGTCCTCGTTCGCCGATAAGATTGCGTTATCACTAAGTGGCAGCGTATCGACAAATTGTTAAATAATAATAATATTCCTAAGAGGTCTATTATCATAGTTCGGGTTGATATCATGTAACTGTTATCATTTGGGTAATGTGCGTGACGTAGGTTGGGTTACAGTGGAGCCATGTAGGTACTCACGTCGTAAGAGAGGTAAAAGCTTCTTAAAATTGAGGTCTTGCAAAGGCACGAACAATGATGACGCTTTCTAGGCCAGAGTCTGATATAGCGACTACATTTCTACCTCACTTGTATTGAGAGGAAGAGATTTATAGTTAGAACTGTGTTTTTATACCAATTTAAATAACAAAAAGACTTCCATCTACAATCAAAAGATCACCTGTTTATTATTCATCCAAAAAAGATTTCATTAGTGCTAAATATTTCTACATCAGCCTACGCATAAAACTCAAGTACCTTTTATAAGTTAATTAAATGAAAATAAGAAACAAAGAGCCTTTGTTGGTAACGTTTTATTACTCCCGACGCGGTCCTTTTGGAATACCCGGGTGTGTCCTTTGAGACTACACATTGTACTTCGAAGCCCTTATACGTAGAAAGAAGCTTTAATAGAAGATAATATTAAATATGAGATCGTAGTAAATATGTGACAATAGCGTCCCGATCCGGGCCGCAGCGGGTAATCCGGCGGAAACGTAAGCGGTTACCAGATTATTGATTTTGCTCTAGTACTGTGCCACCCTAAAACCTTTGTTCGGCGGCGTTGTGTCCACAGCGTTGCTACCGATCTACCGTTAATGAATAGCTACTTCAGTGTATAAGTAATCGTAATATTATATTAAAATATATTCAACATTTTTATGTTTCTCGTATTACGAATATTGTTAGTATCGTTTATAATTGAAACATTTTGCTGCATATTGAAAAAGTAACAGTAAACATAGTACTCAAACGGCACAGCGTGAAATTATTATTTGAAATAATCATAATCGATTATTTCGTAAATTAAATATTTTTATCTGAATTTTTGACATTTATAACATTTTATGTTACACGATTCAGAAATATTACAATATGGTTAAAAAACCAAACACGGGCAAAGAAATAAACAGTAACCCGTATTTGTTTCCTTTCTTTAAAACAGATAGTATGAGCAGGCACGTTGCAGGACGGAACAAGCTCCAACCCCCCGGGCAACAAATCTTTGCAACAAAACATTATATGGGCGGTAAATCAAATCCCATAGAATATGGAAATATCCATGTCGGGGATTTTCATTTGGCCGTGCTCATGAAATATACAGAATTTATTATATTTGATCTTAGATTTAAAAAATGTTTACACAGTTGACCTGCGACTGCAAAAGACAGTAGAAGTTGAAACATGTAGTTAACTAGACGTTGGGTTAAAGCTACTCTAAGGAGAGCTAAAAAAAGTCTGCTTGGATTCTATTATGAATGCTCTTTATTAAAACTTGGCGACATAAGCATACAGCCGAGACCTCTTTCTCAAAGCCTAGGGTTGGTCGACTCCCACGGCTCTCGCCCCACACAAACGGCTCGAGCGACGTACGTATAATTTTCGAGCAAAACAAATATTTGTTTCGACACAATACCTCTTTACATCCGCCCTGTTTACACGCAGTTAGAACTTATAATACGGGCTTCTGTGTTTATTACGCGTTAAATGGAGTCAATATTAGCTTTACTGTCCAACGATTAACCTTACGTAGCTTTAAATAAGTATAAAATATAATGGATGATGTTCCAGAAGCAGGAATTTCAAGTTCTGAACTGGGTAAAGTTCAGAGATTCTATACAGAAGTATGCGGTAGAATCTTTCAATAAGACCCAGTTTTCGGAATGCTTTCAACCCACAGCGGCCACAACATTGTTTTAACGATTCAGGCTTTCAAGTTTATATTCTTTTTACAGACAATACTCAAACTGAAACAGTCGGAACAAGAAACGGGTAAATAAAACTATGACGATAAAGCAGAACTTTAACTGAGTTGGAAAGTTTCCGACACATGAGGCTTTATTATTTGAGGGACACGCAATACTACAATATCATATTATTGTTAAAATTATGTAACTAACTTTGAAGTTGGTCATAGTTCTCGCCTAAATTGTATTTAATTGAAAAACTAAAGGGTTCCCGAACCTTATAAAGCCACAGACGCCAAACTTTAATCAACTAATTAACATTTTCATTAAATTACGTCCTACTTTTATCCCTTTTATGTATGTGAAAGGGAATATTTTGATGTGGGTGCTCCTAAGGGACCGGATTCGATTACTAGGAGTTACTTAAACCTGCTCTTCTGTCAGATCTATGTAAACAATTTACGTCAAAATAATAAATGGAAAACACCAAAACATATTTATGTATTAGTATTCATGAAAATTAGGCCGTGACGGTTGCGTCATGAATGAGAAAATGTGTTTAACACATCTATCAATATTGAGAACAATTTAAAACAACCAAATAAATCTTAATTCATTAAATAAGTCAGTGTCTTATGCTCATTTATTAACAGTGCCATGAATATTGAATGTTTCAATAGTTTTTTTTGGAACGTGCTATTAGGACAGTATCTAAACGTGTAGAGATTTATTGAGTAACCAAAAAGGTTAAAATTAATTCCCTTGACATTTGGTGGTCGTGGTTACCTCGGCCGCTCTCGACGAACCGTCCACGGGAAGTGAGGTAATTATGTACGCTGCGGCGAGCGCATTAGTTTCATAAAATTAATTAATGAAGTATCATTACCGCACATTAAAAGCGTGCTAATTACGAGTGCTTTTGTGTGGGCCGGAGCTGCGGATATTTCATAGTTTACTAACAAAAAGGTGTTCATTTCTGCTTATAAAATATCTATCGTTTTTCTTAGTTTAGGAACATTTGGTCAATTATCTCATTTTATGGTAGATTATATTTTATATTTGTTTAAATGATACGAGTAAATGGCACATAGCGAATACATTACTAGTTCTAAATCAACACATTACGCTGCGCAAACATTCACCGCGTAACCGAAGAGACAACACTTGACAAATTACAGCCGCCAACCTTCAGACTAATCAAACCTCATACAACAGACAATAGACTCTATCGCGGTGGAAACCAGTTTAAAATCAAACGGCGTCGGAAAAATGTGCAGTCAGTACCGGTAATGACCTTGCCTGTCATCAATCTGGTGTCAGCAGTGAGACCTTCACATAGTTACAAAATATATTGCTTTTAATACAAGTTTCAAACGCATTAAGGTTCTAAACGCATTACGTCAGCTGTATGTTGTTGTATTATAAAAGGTTTCATTTGAAAAGCTAATGTTATTTTATGGAGGCCGAAACGAATCGGCCATCGAAAGTTATTGATACGGTCGCCAAAGCCAAATTGGCAGAAATTCGTAGGGAAAGTTTGTAAATAATTCTGGTATGAACAGGACCGTAACCATCGCAGCTTTATTGACTTAGCGAACCCAAAAATAAAATTTAAAGAGAACGAGAAACTAATTGTGAACCAGCATGGGCAAGTACCTTAAGACTAGCCAAAACTGAAGAGAAACGCCATAAGTTTGAACAGTAGTATCTCACCAGATAACAAAGACATTCAGACTAGAATCAGCCCAGAGATCAAGTCATCAGATCCTAATGTCAAACAATCAAAAAATAACTTTTTCATAAAACAAATTAATATTAATAACCATAAACAGATGCCAATAGGTTTTTTTAAATGATGATGAAACAGTGCCAATCTATTACACTTGTGTTTTATAAATTTTAATGATTTTGATTATGCAAAATAAATAATTATAATTAATGTTAATTATTTCAATTGTTAGTTCTCATTGAAGCGAAAAAAATCAAAGCAAAATAATAAACACTTTTATCAAAGAAGAAGGTGAGAAGAAATACACCAAAATAATAAATGGTAGAAGTTCTGTACATTGAAGTGGATGGTCACACCAACGATGCAACGACTAAGCCATGATGGTTTGGTGTGAGGCTAAGTACAACATGGCTCACAACAACGAGGCAATGTACTGTGCACGATGGACGAATTAACGATAAACGCTAACACCAATGCTGCCCGCTCACACTCTGCTGATGTTTTACACAAGTATTTAATTCTAATGGGATACTTAAGTATAAAATGGTAAGGCCAAGAATATTATTATGTAATTACCTAATTACATTTTATGGATAATACATCTTAAATAATGATGTTTAAACTTTACAAAGAACATTTTTATACAACATTTAGACATTTGGCTTTATGAAACTCAATGTAATAACTAATTTGGTTAATTAAGCAATGACCTGCCTTGCTCAATATTACTTCTATCTAATGCACAGCAGTAATTATGGCCTCTAGGATCTACAACAACTTTCGAGGTCTAAACAAACTGGCGTGGCCTGTGGGGCTATTAAGATTGGCTACAAATAAGGTATGTTGACTGTTTCGAGTCCAATAAGATTCTTGTGAGAATGGTCGGGAAATCGGAAGTCTACAGTACAGGGGCGGGGGGTGATGTGATCCTAGAATGACATGAGATATTGCGTGTGCGGGAACATCAGCAGAGGTGATGAGCGCGAGAGAGTGCGCGCGTGAGGCATGCGCGCCGCAACAACCACAAAGCCGATGAGGGATCATATGCGTTGACTGTCGACTCACCGAAATGAGACGTAATATTGCCATGGCCGTTGGCCAGTGGCAACGCGGTCACCAAGTCTTGCACTAAAAAACAACGACTATCTTTTAACATTGCATATATTCAAACTACACGCGAAGCGGGCGGCCGAGCCGTCCCCCCATTTCTTATCAACGTACGGCGAAATTACTCTGATAATTATTATGCCTATAATTCTTACAACTTATCAACGGAATTATACTAGTTATATTACAGCAATAAAGAAGCATTAACTATACAGTACATTATTTTTATCAAACAAAACTGTTTTAAGTTAAAAATTCGATACATTGTGACCTCGCAATCACTGAAAAATAGGTCACAGTGATAACAAAAGTGTATACTGATAAGAATCTAGTTAGAGTCCAGCTGCGTGCGGCTGAATCGACCACAAGTTCGCTGTGTCAATGTTATGCCCGCCTTGCCAAGTACGCAAGGAAGTAAAGACATATTCATCACTAATATGTATAGTGTACAGGTAAATAGTGCGCTACTCACCCGAGCTAAAGTGTGATCTCTTAACATCTCCATTCTCCGAGTCACCGTCAAGCGGTCGTTTCCTCGAGTCCGTGATTTCCGGACTGGGGCAAGTATCCATCCCTGTGTCAGCGGCCATGTTGAATTTCAGGGCAAAACTTTAAACTTGTCTAGCATAATTCCCATTACGTAATTGCTTCAAAATATGTACGATTATGCGGCACTATATAATATTATAACATAATAATGGTAACACTTAACACTTAAACAACTAAAAACGAAGGAAAATTGAAGTTTTGAATGATGTAGTTAATGAAATAAGAAGAGAAGTGACACTATGGTTGTTACGTCTAAACGTTTTGTGAACGTTTGTCGATACTGCGGCTGTTTGTAGCGCCTGGTCAACGTGAAGTTGGTAGCGAATGTCACGCCGTTCAGTTGGCTCCACTGTATTTTGACAGTAACCAGCTGATTGTGCTGGTGTTGTACAACTAACTTGTCGATAGCAGAACATTATGTTAAGTAGATTTTCCTTTTTCCGTCCATTTACGAGATAAAAATATTTCATATTTGTAATCCCAAGACTCAATCTCAAATGAATGTAATATCTTAACATATTGACCAAATGGAATTAAACAAATTACGGAAATAATGTTTCTCGGCGGTTTCATCATAATTTCTAAAAACAGCAGATTATTTTGTAAAGATCAATGCCACTACGTTTGTAAGTTTTTTGAAGACAAACATGTATTAATTTCATAGCGAGTGTATACTACCGGTCTTTTTTCAAATATTCCATATTTGATTTGGGATTTGGAAATGTGTCGATAATTTCCTTTTCAATAGAAGTGCAACACTATAAAGACATAATGCGCCAAGGTCGTTGAATAGCCAATCGGAATTTGATGTAACTTCAGTGTGCTTAGCTAGGAAAATGTGCGCGAGATTTAAAAAAAAGTCGCAATCACTTTACGCTACGTCTAGGTTCTAAAATTAATGAAACGGTAAAACATTTGACTTAAGAAAATTTTAGTAGTTATTTGAATAATTAAAAAGCAACTTCTGAATATGAATTCCTTCTGAATATTTGCAGAAAGTATAAAATAAGTACATATATTGTATCATAGTTAAAAACTGCGAAAACTTAATTTTTAGTTTTATTGCAAATATAAGAATTTTTAGTCAACCACTTTCAGTAAATTTTTAAACATGGCGCCTTATAATAGACTTAGCAAAATAGCTCTTAACTAGGTCAAGGACCAAGGTAAGTGTTTCTATCTCGCTCCTGCAACCAGATCATGACAATTTTAGGTCATGTAGGAATGAGAAACTTTTAGACATTTTACGCTAACCTACTTAGGTGGAACCTTTTCTGATATTAAATACCATAATACTCATATTAAAACGGATGTAAAATTAAATAAGGTTTTGTAATAAAAAATAATGTAAAATAAAAAGACAAGAGAAGTATTTAACCGCAAGATGATAAGATTTTTTTAAATTGCAAATCCCTACTCTTATATCATTTTTACCGCATTGATCCTAGCTAGGTAGCGCAATGCGGGAACATCTAACGCCATCTACTAACTAAAACTTGAACTACATATTGCTGTTGTTAAACTGGTTGTTTTATTGATGGAGATGAAAATAGTGGTAAGCTACGGATTAAAGTTTGATGTGTTATGGATCTCGCTGTTGATGCGTATTTATTCGAAACTGTAGGTATTATGAGCCAAAAATCGGCAGAGGTATTTAGAAGCAGGGCCACTGTCAGTTGTAATATGGTTAAATATTCACCTTCGTATTGAAACTTTCAAAGGTGAATATGAACATGAACATTTGAAACAGTTAATAAATACCCATTCCACAAATTCCTCATGAAAAGAGAAAGTTCAATATAAATGATAAACATAACAATTAACTTATCACATATTAACAAATTGCTATAATTAACAGTAAAATTAATTAACAGCAGTTAACAACTTGATCTGCCTTGTCGAAAACAACAATATAAAACAATAATAAGTGTAAAGAGAACAATAATAGTTTATTTGTACAATAACAAATTATCATATGGTTTTATTGCTATCTACTTATTGATATATTAGGTAAAAAGGGTTTTTTTTTAATATAACAATGTACATATCTACTACTGCTACCTAGACGTTACCGCAGCGGGTCTATCCAAGCCCTTTGGACCATGAGGGTTTTTATACATTGCTTACGAATTCCGATGACGGTTGGCTTTGGGACTGACCTAAGCAATTGTCGGACGACAAGAATGGGTAGGTAAACGTGTGCCATAGATTGGTAGGTATTTGTAAGTATGCATATTCTTTATGAGAATACAACATAATATCGCATAAACTATTTTTTTAACTATAGGTAGGTGTTATAACAAAATATTCGACCAGTTTCGGGGACGGGGTCCAATCAGACGCTGGTTAGGGCTAGTGGTGGTCTTATATGTTTTCCAATTTGAACAAAGGTAGGTTTCGTTTCTATGCACTACCTATGCCCTTATTATATATCTACTAACATTGCCCGGGTAGTGTTAAATAAAGCTAAAACTTTAACTTAGAGTAGAAGATAATAAAAACACAAAGACGTAAAAACACTGTAATCTATAAAGTATGTAAAAATGTTAAGTCGACAGCCCCCCTAAAACATTAGAATACCATTAGGGGGGCAAGTCATGGTGATTTCGCAACGCTACGCCCACGGCGCGGCGGCACCGATTTGAGTGGATAGGTGCGTGACAGCCAAGTTTTAATTAACTCACGAATACCGACATATTTTGTGGCGATTTGGAAGAATTTCACGAATCGTACAATTTGTAGTAATTGTTCCGTGCTGCGGCTTTTTAGTTCAATGGAAACGTAAGTTTTATGTGATATACTATACGTAACCGAACTATTAGAGATGTGGAAACTTTTCTGATAGTTGGTATTGGTCAATGTCGTTCAATATCCGATTTTCAAAAGCATTTTCTGATTCTTTCCATTATTTTCAGAGCAAAATCGCAAACTATTTCAGATGACTAGGTTAGAAGCTGTAACTTACCAATTGGTATCATCTATTCCTATTTCCTCCGCACACCATTCTGATCCTTGTGACCTCAGTTCAGGGGTGTCTGGAATAAAATCAAAGAGCGAAATTCACCTAATTTGAGGCGATCAAATAGATCGCGATCGCGAAAGGCGGTCATGAGCTTTATCAGTTTTATGTCTACTGAAATAAGTTATTTTTACCAAGGTATTTTAGAAATACCTAGTAACTTATTCATGAATATTAATTCAACGAGATATACACAATTCGTCTTGACAGTTTTAATTGCTCGATCGATCTACTTTTAAATTGAAATCAAATAATTAATTTTAATTGTATGTTTTTGCTGTCACAAAACGCACTCGGCATCACCGGGCTCTTGAACGTTGCGTCAGCTTGCTATTCTACCAATTTAGTTTAAATTTTGTAACAATGTGAATGAAATAATATATGTAATTCAATATCAATTTATCAATATCCTTTCGGTATTTCGCCCACTTCGCACTAGCTATAACATTTACAGAGCAAGTTTGATTATCAATTATTTAAATGGTACGATACAAGTGAACAATAGCGTCCGTAGTACAGCAGGTCACGTGACGTCCTCATTCCTCGGCGGCAGAGGAGGCTAGAGTTGCAGTTGATTATACCCTTTATGGAGCTGTCACGTGGGCAAGATACGTGCTTTAATAATAGACTGTCAGTTGTCAAACTCTTTGATAGCTATTTCATTTTTGCACATTGCACGGATAGCCGAGTGGTTGAGGACACCACGCCACAACCAATGAGTGCCACGTATCGCGGGTTCGGTACCCATGTAGGACAAGCGTTTCTGTAATCCACGAATGCTTGTTCTGTGCCTGAGTGCCTAGGAGTCGTTTTTTAAAAAAGACGAAAAATTGTTTTCCTCTCAAAAAAAAATTGATTTGACGACCTCCGTGGTCGAGTGGCGTACGCACCGGTTTCAAGGTGTCGCTAGCTCTGAGGTCCCGGGTTCGATCCCCGGTCGGGTCAATGTAAAAATTCACATTTCTACATTGCCTCGGGTCTGGGTGTTTGTGGTACCTTCGTTGTATCTGAATTCCATAACACAAGTGCTTGAGCAACTTACTTTGGGTTCAGAACAATTGTATGTGATGTTGTCCGCATTTATTTATTTATTTCTCTTGCTTGCAGCGGATGGAAGTGGAATATACTCAACATTTTCACTATTTCTTATTTTTTGTTCCGGGTTCCAAGACAGTTAGTTGTTATCTGTAGGACCTAGTAAAGGCGTTTCGGCGTGACTTACAAGGGTTACTCTATGAGGGCCATGGGTGTTCCAGTCCCAAATACAAAATACCGGACGTGGGTTTCTGTAGAGATAGGATTAAGAAACAACTGTTACTTATCGTCCATCTTACCTGTTAGTATTTGTTTTTATCGCGGCACTAAAATACATTACAACTGTCAAGCTATGACGGTTCTGATGATGCTGTCTGATGATGTACGGACGCACAGATACACGGACAGACAGCGATATTGGCATTTTAATGATTTTATTTACACTTATTCTTAATTCTCAGTTAAAAGCCAGACATGTACGTCTGTATGTGTGTCTGTCCGCGCCTTAAGTCAGAAGGGTTTTTATTGAGGCAACATCTTCGGTACATTTTCTGTTTCCTATGTATGTTGAATAATATAGAAGAACTCACAATTCGGGTTCAATAATAACGACTTTTCATATAAAACTAGGCTTTAATATTGCATTGAATTAGTACAAAATACACGCTCATTGCATCCGTCACAGCTCAGCTGTCGCCGTATTTAATAAACAATATAAATAATAACATTTCAACACTTCACAAAGGAAATAACATCTAGGAGTACAAAGAAAAACTATTTGGGATGTTTTATTCAAACCTGCTTACAAAAATCTCTCGTACAAATGATTTTATACCTTGGAACTTCACCATAAAGTCCAATGTTCTAATATCACTAGACATTTCTGTCAGACATTTATGAACTTTCGATCCATAGGTTTAAAGTCTATTACACAACGACTATACATGATGAGTTGTTTAAAATGGTCTTATTATGGAAAAGTAGTCACTTGGCTTGATGTAAACTAAAAGAAGTTTAATTGCTAACGACATAAGATTCATTGTCTATATGACATTTTAATTTATTAGGAACCTTCCAATTACACCTATAAATTGAAATAGAAGGTACAAAATTCATAAGTTTGTCGTTTCCATTAAGATTATAAACAAAAAATAAAGTTTTGATGTTATTTAAAATCCTTTTTATTTATATATACATTTATTTTAGACTAGATGTCAACAGATGGCGTTACTGAGCTTTACATATCCGAACTAAGTTATATAAATGCGTACACACTGCAGTAACAAATTAAATAGCGTTTATACAATTTTACTGGGCTTAAATTATTTTGGTAGCTGGATTAAATAAACATCTTAATTAATAACCAACAATCAAACATATACATTTTAAATAATAATGAGAATAAGTTTAGAAGATAGTTGGGAAGTAAGTCCAGGCCTGGCCCAGGGAATTATAAGTTTGTCAGGCGAGAGATAAGCTGGTTAACACAATATGTTCTAACTAACACAATACTTTAGCGTATTGATTTTTGATAAAATATAACATAATATTGAATTAAGTTCTAATTAAGTAACTAAGTGATAATTTGAAAGCTGAAGCAAAAAGTATTCATATAAAATACTCAGAATGATCTATCGTTTCGTTTGGGGCGCATGACGGATGCGGGCCGAACGTGTGATGTGGTACCAATTAACCGATCGTCCTTACAAAATCTCAAAATATTTTTCATTTCCACCGATTAAAAAATGCAATGAACGTTTCGTAGAACAGTTTATATGTACAGAGTGTGGCGGGCCAGCAGGCGGACTGTCGGCGGGCACTAGGGCGCGGCGGGCGCGGCGGGCGGCGGCACCAGGTGGTACGTGAGCCAGCACGACAGCAGCGGCTGCGTCACGGCCACGAACAGCAGGAAGTACACGCGCCGCTTGGTGCCGCCCGCGCCCCCCGCGCCCCCGCCGCGCGCCCCCGCGCCCCCCGCCCCCCCCGCGTACGGACTCACCTCCGGCGCCGGCGCGCCCGACAGCAGCTGCAGGCGGAGCGTCTTCACCTGAGCATCACACAAAAATACATCTATTACATTATGAAACACTGTTGAATATTAACTTTCACTACATGAGTAGTCACATTATATACTGACAATTTATTTAATTCCCACATCGGTCAAACACATTGGGTTATTCAAAAAAGCGGGGCATGCCATTTGAATGTCAATCAACAACTGACATTCAAATGGCATGCCCAACTAAAATTAACTGGAAAACGAAAATTAACAAGTAAATTTCTAATTAATTATAAAAAAACGCCCTTACCAGGAAGTACGACAAGGCGCAGCTGGTATAGACGAGGCTGCAGTAGTAGCCGGTGGTCCCGAGCAGCAGGCCGGCCAGCAGGCTGGCTATCATGACGGTGTACTTGTACCCGGAGTAGGCCAGCAGGTCCAGCGTGCGCAGGTGCGTGCTCGTGTTGGTCACGTACAGCGTCACCAGGTACATCATCATCTCGAACACGATGTAGGCTAGAGCTGAGGACGCTTGGATGCCGATCTGTTCCGGCGAGAAGCGCTGCTGGAGACCTAGCAAGAGATATGTATCATAATGTTATAAAGTTTCAGACACTCCGTCGAACTAATATCCGGATAAGAGAACCCACCACCTAGTAACTAAAGAGTGACCTAAAATCTCAGTAAAAAGTTGCACCTCGGAAAATCTTCATAATATTATAAATTATCTTTATTTCCACTAATATTTATCCTCACATCAAAACTATTATTTTCTTATTGGAATAGTGTTGGTTATCACCTAGCATGAAGCCAGCCAGCAGCACGTAGGTGACGTAGCCCATGGAGGGTATGTAGAGGTCGGGCGCGTTGATGTCGTAGCGCGGCTGCACCGGCGAGTCCTGGTCGTACTTCACCATCCAGTCCTGGGGACATTCACTATTAATATACAATTACACTTCGTTTTTACAATTATGCCATTATTTACATGATTACTAAAAAAGATGAAACTACTTTTTTTTTGTTTAAGAAACATGTTCTTGTTCCACTTTTCATAGTGCACCTTGCTATCATCTCTATAAAATATACTTAATGTTACTAACTGAGAGTAATCCCAAACCTTATGTGTATATGGGAACAAGATGAGCAGCAGTTTCTTGAGCACGTATCGCGAGTCCACCGCGAAGTAGTACCGCAGGCGCGACACGGGCACGTACTTGTTGATCTCGCGCTGCACCACCTCCCGGCCCTGCGCCGCCAGCTGGTTGCCGTACTGCAGGGCCATGTCCTGTATACCACACACATACCTATTATACTAAGCTATACACAAGTAGGAGAGGAGCTTTTAACCTTATGTTGGGGCTTCCAGTCTAACCAGATTCAGCCAGTGTTTTTGATTTTAAGTGTCTTTTGTCCAAAAGTGCAAAAAATATGTAAAACAGCAATAAAGATTACCAAATCAAATATAACAGTGAAAAAAACCAGCTATTTAATTTAGATTTTTAAGATTTACAATTTCACCTTCTCTTTTTTAGGATAGAATATCTGGAAACAAATAAAGCTTAATAATTATAGTAGTTGTATATAAATATAATAATTACCTGTACAATGGGCTGATGTAGCATGGAACCTATGTGTGCTGTGTTTACCATTGGAGACTGAGGGTACCCTCCCATGTAACCAAAATCTAAAAACAAAACATTTAAAAAATTTTATGCTGATTACATTTTCATAACTTTTTAGTGAAGCAATTTTAAGAATACATAATTTAATCAAAAAGTGAACTTTGACCTGTGATATCTCAGTGATTTCATAGGATGTAATATTGTATGTAACTTCATAAAGTTACAGCAAATTTTTATATAAAATTACACACGCATCTGACATAGACGTCTTCTTGATAGTAGTCCATATTTGTTATTAATTGAATTAAATGAAATAGCCTACAAAATCAGGGAGGGAGGCACTTGATTTAATAGTGCAAACTTACTGCCGACTGGTGTGGGAGTGCTGAAGTCTTGGCCCGCATCTAATTGTATCCCTTCATGGTATGGTGGTGGGGGTCCAGCAGGCGGGTATCCTGGATGGTAGGCCGGTGCAGGACTGAATGCTGGACTAGGCGACGGCGCCCCCATAGCTGCGACATCACTCACACGCTTTGCTTTGCGTATGCCACCAGCTTGACCCACTAAAATTAATTGGCACAGCTTAGAACACCTATTTTGTCATTTATTTTAGATCTTAGAATGATAGTTAAGGTCTACAACAGTGGTCATTCTGCACCATACCTTGAGTTATAGTTTGAACTGTCATTGTTTTCACTTACAAACCAATCCACATCCATGTTTTGATTGCATTTTAAAGTGCAAACTTCTAAACAGTATTTATAACGAATGATAATGAATGTAAATAAAGTTTGATATATTTACCTAGAAAGGAACTTATTTGAATATAATGAAGTATTATTTGTGCAAATCCATGGATACAGCTTGAACAAGTCGGTAACAGGTGACCATGATGTTAATATGAAAATAATCTCTTACCATTTCTAGAAGCGTTAAAGTTCATTATGTTATATTCTTATTAGTCTAATGGGAGGGCAATGACATAGTAAATTGTACAATTAACACGATTTATTTCTGATTCTACTGATTGAAACACATCACCAACGTCCGATCTGTCGCAATTTGACACTTCATTGTGACATTTAAAGTTTTCATCTTATTCGATTCTTATCATTGAACATATTGGTATTTATTTTGTTCAGAGCTATTTAATACGAAAGAAAACCTAAGTTAAGTACCAACTTATCAATTTAAGCAAGTTAATATTTTTTGTCTTTTAATTAGGTTTATTAAATTTAACCATAATAAAGATTTCAATATTTTTTTTAATATGCTGTGCGTGAAACGAATTTTTGAAACGTTTTCACGCATGTATTATGATAAAGCGTATTTACAAAATAAATAAAGTAATTACTGGATTATACCTCAAAATAGGTAAGAGAAACTGAAACCAAAATTTAAATTAAAGTTCATTTTATAGTTATCTTTTGAAATAGCAAAATCGTCGCAATGTAATTTAGTTTTCTGTGATTTCCTTGACATTGTCAGACTCAGATGTCATCTGCCTTGTGACGATTTGCCGACATCTGTGAAGGACTCGAACTCGAGTGACAGCAATTTATTTATCGCTTTTGTTATTGTTCAGTGTTTTGTTCAATATTGGCCTTTGAAAATACGTCGTAGATATATTTCCATATTAATTTCGGCCGTTGCTGTTATATTTCGAAGCATGGCGTTAACGAATGTGCTGCTATTGAGCCAAATAGCAGGCTATGTAATTGGACTAATATTATCACTATGTATCATAACACCGATGAGCATGCACCTAAATGAATTCAAGTAAGATGTTCCAGAACATTTTTTTTTGTTTTTCATCTTCATTACACGTAATATTCCACAATTTTAATATTGTTTTCATATAATTGAAGTTATTCTCTCTATGTATATGAAAAATCCAATGTTCAAGTTACATGCTTTGCCCTCAATGAACAGTTTCCGTGGGTCGGTTGCTATTAATACCCATTCAAAGGGCTAATATTGGATATGTATTCTTATGCTCTATTTGTTGTTTTAACATGTCTGATGTAAATATACCAATTTAACCACAGACTTGCAATAAAGCAAATAGCATACTCAAAAATCTTAATGATTTATAGGGATCTTGCAAAAGGATTCTATACTTCACTGCTAGTTGTTAGAATGGAGCTGTATTTATTATGACAGACTGATAATTTACTATGATGAAAATAATTTATCTTCAGTATTTTAATGTCTTTAATTAGAACTAAAATATCAAAAGTTTCATCGGATCACAGTTTTTTTTTGTAGCACCTGTAAAGAGATTGCTCCTAAAATAAACATGAGTATTGCTGTTGAAATTAGCCTGTAGTTCCTGACAAAGATAAAAGAGGAAGCAATATATACTATGCTGAATTAAAAAATTGGTGACGAATAAATGTTAACCTGATTAAATATTGTAACTTGATAACAGTTAAATTCAATATATCCTGTTTTTGTATGTTACTGCAATTGATATGAATATTTAGTTTTGTAGTCATGTATGACTAATTAAATACTAATGTCTGCTTCAATGTATATAGGAACAATGATTAAATTAAAATTTAAAAAATAATTAGGTACCTACATTATTATTTTCTTATGTGATTTTACCTTGAGAAAAGAAGGTTTAGAATATATTGCTAAAATTTTTTTTTTTTTTTTTTTTTTTATCATGGGACAACTCACACACGGTTATCTGATCCCAAGCTAAGCAGAGCTTGTGTTATGGTAACCAGACAACTGATAAACTTACTTATATATTTCTAAATACATACATATTATAGATAAATTACACCCAGACACCAGAACAAATGATCATGCTCATCACACAACATTTGTCCTGGGCGGGAATCGAACCCACGACCTCCGGTATAGCAGTCAGGGTCACTAACCACTAGACCAACATGAATATCTATTGAGGAATGCAGAATTTTCTTTGAAACTGAAAACCAGAATTTTCTTTGTTTATCAGTATATCATCATCACCATCAAAATTGTGGATAAACTTGATTAAATTTTCTTGCTATAGATCAAGTTCAAAGCCTTTATTCATTCACAGGATTTGCCTAGCTGTTTTAAGTATGTATCATGCAATTTCTTGACTTAAACGGTTTTTGTCATCAGTGACCACTGCCTGCTGTTCTCTCGTGGCCGGTGGCAGGAGGATGGCCAGCTGCTGGTGTCGTGGGCCCCACGCACCTACTGCGACTATGTCCTCGTGATTGGAGTACTCATGTTCATAGTCTGCTGTGTGCAGATCTACAGGTATGTAACAGATACAAGTGTTACTTGACAATCCTTTTAGATTTCAGAAATAAAATGGTTTTATTTTGTACCAAGTGCAAAAATTATCAAAATTAAAAAAGGGTGATTAATTGAAGTGGAATTTATTTAATTCGAAAATATCGGAAATTCGGCCTAACATAAATTCGTAGCATATTTGAAATTCGTAGTAGACTTCACATTCGTAGGAGTTCTGTAGCTCGTGACTAATGGAACTTTCGTAATAAATACAAGATGCTTAGCAAAAGGGGTCCTGCATAGTCAATGGGCCTTAGTAGTAATATGGTTCTTCGCAAACGGGAAATCCAGAGTATACCAAGAGAATACGTACATTTTTGACATTAACTGTGAGTGCGAAAAGTTTACAACGGAAGATAAGCTATAAGGAAAACAGTGATGTTTATTGTGTAATAGCGATTCATCCTGGGGTTTGACACAATTTATTAATAGGTACTTTTAATTATGTCCATTAGATAAGGCATACGGATCATAATTACAACATTTCATATGGACTTTTTTTAACGAACTTACATATAGGATGTACCTACACGGTAGACACTTGGTAACATGCTCCCTTTTTGCGCACATAGGCTCGATGTTCAGTAGTTCAAAAACAATTGTTTTCAGCTAACCAGTTAGGCACTTCGTAACGGGACTCACTATAATCTCACTTGTCTATTAGTTCGTTTTAGTTATCCCATGGAACTAAATATAGTGTAATATGAGGGTTGCCTGTTGTAAAAGAGTGAAACCGTCTTGCTTCCACAACTGGATAAACCCGAAAAGCCTAATTATGATTATAAGTATAATAACCCAGATTTTTGTTATTCGCAGGCTATCGATGTTCATGTACAAGGGTCTGGACAGCTCGTTCCTGTCCGCCTTCATGGAGGCGGTGGGCTGCATGCTGCTGTGCGGGCTGGCCGTGTCCGCCGCCGTCATGGTGACACTCGGCTTCATGACCTGGTGCCAGAACATCGTGGAGCGGTTCCCCAGGTAACACAACACTGGTGTTCTCACGCTTCTAATATCAGCTGACTGAAGTGTTTAAAAGAAACTTGCGTTGTCGATGTTTTTTATAAATATAGTGCATTACTTACAGTTGCGAGAACGCGGCCGGGTTGAACATTGATAAGCAAGATAACATCTCTACAAATGGTTTCTACATAGAGATTGGCACTGCACAGGTACCCCTTATACTAGTTTCTAGTACTTAATATGTTACCTATCATTCTAAGCCGTATTCTTATAAATACACGCGTCTAAATTTTCTACAATCCATAGTACTATCCATAACTTCTTGTATATTTTTTATACGTCTAAGCGGACGTCTAAACTCCTGACAATTTCTGCACCTCCAGAGTTTTCAATAAATATATATTTAATAATTTCCCCTTAGTTCGCAGTGTGGGCGGCGTTCGCGACGTGGGTGGGGCTGGCGGTGTTCTCGACGCTGAAGGTGTGCCGCTACCACCAGCTGGAGAACATCCAGGTGTCCATGTACCGCGAGCGGCAGCGCCTCGTCAACGACAGCGGCTCGCCCGCCGCGCCCGGCCGCTCCTCGCCGCCCGCCGACCTCATGTAGGAACACGGGGGTCCGATACTACACGAGTAAATACTACAGGTATCTTATACCATATGTATACAAGTCTCGATCACATCGTTTGATCAAAAGGCGATGCTCTCTCCTAATTTCACCATTATAAGTGATTAATTTCCATATTTATTGGCTGATTAACATAGTTTTGAAGGTCACGTAATGTTTTCTTTTCTGGGATTGATATTTAAAATGGCCTTCCCAAGTGTGGTCTGGTAAAATTAAGGGTATAAATAAACGCCTTTTGCATTGCCATCCAAGCAGAAACAGAACTATATGAAGCATTGTAGATAAATAATGCTTCAAGTTGAGATGAGGCTTGTAAATTATAGTTATTTATTATTAAAACGAAACGTTTTTGAACTGAGGGTAACATTGCGTTATGAAAGACTGGAATTAGTCGTTATGGGAAGGAAAGCAGCATGCCTCTCATTTGTTGAATTATTATTGAAAAGGGTTACATTTCAGTACACATGCTCATTGGTTACAAGGAAATTACAAATGTTTTGTAATACAATTCATGTCAATAATATTCGAGCACAAAATTATGAATAGTATTGAACACGAATTTATCTACTTTGAAATATTTGAGATTTATGCAATAAATAAATTGGAGTCACAAATGAAAGGTTAATAGATGTTCTAAAGTTTGGACTTGGATGAACATGTATTGTTGAGATTTCAGTTTTGATAAATAAATAACCAGTGACGAGAAAACTATTGTACTAATATATTATTACCTAGTTGATCAAAGTTATAATGATCAATCAGTGATTTTGTGATCTAATAAATATATTTTAGGCTGTATATTAAATAAATTGTTATTGTTTTAAAGAGAAATTAGATTTTGTTTGTCTCTGATCAACTCTATTTCTCTTTGAGATTGAAAGGGCGACCTGTCGACAATTTACATTCCATTAACTGGTACAAGTGATTGAATCTCTCCAATTTATTGGAATGACGATTCAATCAACACAATTTTAAGTCTCCTTTATGTTTTATTCTAATGTAAAATTGTCTAGACACTACGAATAAATAAATATACGGCCGCAGAAGAGTAATATCATCATATCAATTAATGTATTATAATTATTTTATGCAATACAAATGTTATATTTAATATTGAATCTAATTTATAGTTGATTAAATATTTTAATGTGATAATAAACTTAGATTTCGATTGTTTGTACAAACTAGAGCTTTTAATGTTTCTTTTATAGCAATGTACTAAAATTTTAATTTTAAATTAAAGTTGTTTAGGTTCTGCTTTGATATTTGCACTGTTGAATATGCAAATAAATAAAAGTCGCACTCTGATTTGTTAAATATTACAAACATAATTAAGTTACCTGTAAAAAAATTTGTTCTTATTTTGTTATTTAATACAGTCGTAGGTAAAGTAATTCAGCCAAATACACTTGAAGTTGTTTTAGAAATTTTCTGTATTTTTACACATAACTGTATTCATGTAACTTATTGTTGATTGTAACATAGCTTTATATTTACTTGTAAGATACGATTGCATTCATTAAATAAATCGGAATATATTCGTTTTGTTTTAGTAAAACCTATAATGCTGAAACACTTACAACTATCAAAGGTGAAAAGGAAACACAAAGCTGTTTTTTTGAACATAAGTTTAATTCAAAAAATGTTTTACTTTTTGTCATTTTTAACTTATTGTCTCCGGTAGGGTCCGAAGATAGACGGGCAATCCCGATAAATACGCGTGGGACAACCGTTTTACTATACTAACTATGAAATAGAAGGTTAATAATTATAATCAGTCTTCATCGTAACTAGTGCTTCTTCTTAATGTGCACCTTGAGGTACCGCAGCTGCGCGAAGCGGCGGCCGCACGTGTCGCAGGCGTGGTCCCCGCGCGCGTGCGTGGCGGCGTGGCGCAGCAGGTCGGCGCGCACGCTGAAGGCGCGCGGGCAGCGCGCGCAGGCGTGCGGCCGCGTGCCCGCGTGGCGCGCCGCGTGCCGCCGCAGCGCCGCGCGCCAGCGGAACGCGCGCCCGCACGCCGCGCACGCCCACGCCTTGTGCGCGCCGTGCGTCTGCGCGTGGATGTACAGGCTGGCGTTGGAGCGGAAGCGCTTGTCGCACAGCGCGCAGGCGTAGCGGCTGTCGGCCGAGTGCAGCGCGGCGTGCTGCGCGAGGCCCGCGCGCGTGGCGAAGCGCCGCCCGCACGCCGCGCACGCGTGCTCGCGGCTGCGCGCGTGCACGTACTTCATGTGGTAGAAGTAGCTGGACGACGCGCGGTACTCCTTGCCGCAGATGGGGCACTTGCGGAGCTTCTGGTGCGGCTTTGTCTTGGAGGCCTTCGCATCTGCTGCACTGGCGTCGTTCCCGTCATGCCCGTCCTCAGCCTGATCGCTGGTCTCGTTCTCATTCGCTACGGTACTGTGCGAGGCCTGGCTGGCACTCTCGTCCCCCGGCGAGGGCGGCGCCTCCTCCTCCGCCGGCTGGCTGTCCTGCGTGTCCTCAATGGCTTCGAACACTGACTCGGGCAGTGGACCGAAGCCATACTCCGTATCACTGTGGTCTGAGAACTCATTTGTTTGATTTTCCTTATTATAGTCCAAGTCTTGTGCAGGAGTCTCCCTCTCAGTTTTTGAGGGTGGAGTACTTTCACTAGCGTTTTGTTTATGTTTATTATCAGTCTCCTCCTTCCGCTTCTTGGTCCTCTTCCGCCGCGGAGTCTCCTGCGGCTCGGGCTTGTCGCGGGCCGCGTAGACCGCGGCGTGTTGCGCTATGTGCACGAGGAAGTCCTTCCGGTCGATGTATCCGCTGCACTCCTCGCAGTGGAACAGCAGGTCCGCGTGCTCCACCACCAGGTGCTTGCGGTACTCGGCGGGCTCGGGCCTCGCGCCGCAGAAGGGGCAGGCGCGGGCGGGACGGTACTGCGGCGGGGGGGCGGGGGGCCTGCAAACAAACAACCACCGTGGATAACCAGATACAAACAATTCTGAAATAATTGTGTTTAGATTATTTTATACCTTTGTAGGAGTTTGCACCCGAGGGTGTTAAGTATAACAGATGTTGAGATCTAATGGCGATGTGACGATACAGAATTGTGGTATAAAATGCAATTGTCTCTCGCGTGTCGGTGTGCCAGGTAGGTCATGAGTAAATCGGTATTCCACAATCTTGGTTTGTTGCTAAGGTGTCAACCGATGATTCCTTGTTTACGGACAAGATAACTCGAACTTGTGCGAGCTTCTCATTTGCGAATTCTAGCATTTTCCTTAAAAACTGTGAGGCATTATCATTTTCCAAGTTTAGTCGGCTGATGAGCTTTGGAAACTTTTTACCTCTGATTTGTCATCGGCTTCGAGCAAGTATTGTTTGACTTTTTTGTCATATTTCCTTGTTGCGAGTCAGTTGTAAAGTATATAAGACAAATGTTGTAAGTCGACCGTCTGCCCGTCTTCTATCACGGATTCCTGTCGAATGAATCAAGCTCGGGGAATTTCCCTTCAATAAGGTAAAAGCCGCGACTGCATGAATACTGTGCTCACGTCTTAATTCATCTCTGTCTGGATCTTAGCTTGTTGTTCTTCAGATATAGGTCAAGTGGGGGTTTGCATCAAAGGGAAGTGTTAAGTGAAACAGCGGTTGAGATCTAATGGCGATTTATTTGCTGAGCAGCTGATATTTATACCGGTGTTGGACAATGATAACAAATCATGCGACATCTCTCTTTATTCGCCGCTTCTCGTCCATGCCTCAGTCGCGCGCTGGTTGTGCAGCGTGCAATTAATGTGACGGCTGCCACGGTCCGCCGTGTGTAAACGTGCGATGCTCATGAGTCCCATAGCTTTAATTGAGTATTTTCGTTTTTTTCGGGATATTAAAGAGAAATTGAATTGTTTCATCAGTCGGTCGTGGTCCCTTCGTAGTCCCCGGCGGGCGGCGGGTCTTGGCAGGCGGCGCGGCGCTTGCGATGCGCGACGAGCTGCGCGCGCAGGCGGAAGGCGCGGCCGCAGCGGCACGCGTGCGCGCGCGCGCCCTCGTGCACGGCGCGGTGCGCGCGCAGCTCGGCGGCGCGGCGGAAGGCGGCGCCGCACTGCGCGCAGCCCAGCGCGGGGGCCGCGTGCCGCCGCGCGTGCATGCGCAGCGCCGCGCCCGACTTGGAGGCGGCGCCGCACTCGTGGCACACGAACTCGCGCCGCTCCGAGTGCGAGCGCTCGTGCTCGCGCAGGTGCGCGCGCCGCGAGAAGGCCTTGCGGCACGTGCTGCACGCGTGCGGCCGCAGCTGCGCGTGCAGCGCGCGCGCGTGCCGCGCCAGGTTGCCGCTGTCGGCGAAGGCCAGGCCGCACGCGTGGCAGCTGTAGCGCCGCTCGCCGCGGTGCGCACGCGCATGCCGCCGCCAGCCGCTCGCGCGCACGCTCTTGTTGCAAACGCCGCACAGTGCGTATTTCTTCCCGTCCGCGCCCACGCTCAACTCTGGCTTCTCCAGTTCCTCAGTGACTCTCGTCAGCCCTCGGCTGGCGCCCTGTTCGACTTTCACTTCCGGCAATACAAGTCTGGAAAGGGAAAGGACGGGATCAGGAATGATAATAATGACATAGAGTGTTAATGAGCGATCACCCTGCAGGTACATTCAGTAGTGGGCGCCGTGGTTGTAGCCGAGCAGCTGCGGGTGCTGCGGGGGCGGGGGCGGGGGCGGGGGCGGCTCGTGGTCGTGCGTGCGGCGCGCGTGGTGGCGCAGCGCGCGGCGCTGGCGGAAGGCGGCGGGGCAGAGCGCGCAGGCGTGCGGCTTGGCGTCCGAGTGCAGCAGGCTGTGGCTGCTGAGCTCGTGGCGCTGGCGGAAGGCCTTGCCGCAGCTGGCGCAGGCGTGCGGCCGCTCGCCCGTGTGCTTCAGCCGGTGCCGCGCCAGCCCCGAGCGCAGCCGGAACTTGGCGCCGCACTCCGCGCACTGGAACGGGAACTGCTCGCTGTGCGTCTTCAGGTGCACGTGCAGGGACCCGCTCTGGGTGAACCTCTTGCCGCAGTGAGAGCATACGAATGGCTTCTCACCCGTATGTATTCTTAAATGTTGCTTCAAATTCTGCGAGTTGGCGAAGTTTTTGGGGCAGAGCGTGCAGGAGTACCGGCGCAGGCGCTCGTGCGTCTCGGTGAGGTGTCGCTGCAAGCCGTTGGGCGCGCGGAACTTCTTGCCGCAGACGTGGCACACGCAGGGCCGCTCGCCCGTGTGGATGCGCTTGTGGAACACGTACGTGTGCGCCGAGCTCAGGTTCTTGCCGCAAGTCTTGCACGTGTAGTACATCTTGTCGTTTATCTTGTGCTGCACTTCGCTCAGCTCGAGGCGGGTCTCCTCGTCCAGTCTGTCTCTCCTCATGTTACACTCCGACAGGTCGTCGAACTTGTCCACCTCGTTTTCTTCGACTTCCGACGCGCTCGAATCAGTAAAATCGGGATATTCTTCAGTGCTGTGCTTATCGTTAACAAAATGGTTTCTGAAATTGAGCAGTGCTCTATAGAAGTTGTTGTAAATATGATTTGGTGTGGGCTTTTTGGTGGCGAGTGTGGCGAGCGGTTGTTCGTCCTCGGACAGGTCGGACGCGTACCTCTCTGTACGGTCGTCGGGCTCCAGTTCGTGCGAGTCACAGAGGCTCCTGCAACAAATAATTCCATTTACTTCCTGTGCGTCTTTACGTGGTAGTCCAGGTGGCTTTTCTTTCGAAACTTCTTGGAGCAGAGTCCACAGACATATTTCCTGACATCCAAGTGTATCTCGAGGTGGCGCGCGAGCGTGTTCTTGGCGCGGTAGGCCTTCCCGCAGCGGTCGCACTTGTAGGGCGTGTCGCCCGTGTGCAGCCGGTAGTGCACGTCCCGCGAGGAGCGCGTCGGGAATGCTTCGCCACACTCCGGACATGTGAAGTTGAGGATGCCCTTGTGAACCAGCTTCTTATGATTGTTGAGGGAGCCCTGGTTGCGGTAGGTGCGCTGGCACTTGTCGCAGGGGAAGCAGGCGGCGCCCGCGTGGCCGCGCCGGTGCACCAGCATGTTGTACTTGTTGGAGAAGCTCTTGCCGCACTCCGGGCACGTCGCCGGGATGTACTTCTGGTTGTTGGGGCTCTGTTGCTTCTTACCTTGATTACTCTTCTTTTGTTTGTTGTTCTCGACTGAATTTTCTTTGATTTTGTCATCTTCAGCAGATGTAACCCTGCTGTCTTGCGCCTTCTTGAGCGCCTCGTCAGCGCGGTCGACGTGCGCGGCCTGCAGGTGGCGGGCGAAGCTCCTCTTGTCGGAGTACAGCAAGTCGCAGCACACGACGCCGTCCTCGATGCTGACGTCCACGTGCTGGTTGAGATGGTACACGAGTCGCGTCGGTGACGAGAACACGTCAGCGCAGAACGGACACAGCAGAGTCGGTAGGACCACTCGCGCCTTCTCCTTCTTATCTGAGGATGTTTCTCTGTCCGAGTCCTCCATCAACATTTGTTCGAATGTCACGTAGTTGGTGATGAACGTGTGGACAGCGCCGGCGCCGCGCACGTCCGCGTGGTCGTGCTGTATGTGCCGCGCGAGGCTGAGCACAGTCGCCAGCGCCGGCTTCTCGATACACTTCTGACATACAAACTCCACATCCAAGTCATCTTCGTCCAAATCTTTAAAAAAGTTATTGAGCAGAACATTTTTGACGTTTGTGTAAAACAACCTGAAATAGTAATAAGTTTGACCATTGCTGAGGATAGTAAAGATACATCAATTGAGTAGAGAACTTACTTGTTTTGTGTATCTTCTGTTAAAGTTGGGTTTGCTTTGGTGTCTGTGCACTTTGATCCCTGAAAAAAAAGAAACCGTTTAATGCAATATTACTACAATGATTTTGCCTCACTCCGCGGGTGTTATATCTCATACAGTAATAGCAGGAAAATAGGAAAAGCATCAATTGGATATACTTGACGTAATTTTTCAGCTCATAATACCTGCAGCGGCTGCTGCGCGCGGGCCCGCAGCGCGGCGTCGGCCTGCACGCAGCACTGCACCAGCTCGTGCCACGCCAGCAGCGTGCTCGCGCACTGGTAGCACACCACGCGCGGGAGCACATCGGCTTCGCTTACCTAACAATACAAACCACACATGACACAATAACAAAATAAAATCATATTGTATGTTTTTATCATGATTCATTTTCTAGCTACAAAAACCATGGCTTTTTGACTCAAATATAATTTTTTTAAGATTATTATAGGTACTCAATTCATAGAGGGTTTGTAACTCTCAAGCTCTCACTCTCACCTATACTTTTTCCATCAAACAGTGAATGCACTATTGCTTTGCATATATAAACAAATAGAACATGCAAGCCACACACTCCAAAGCATTGATATTATCATCAGAATACTTAACAAGTATAATTACAATTGTACATAGAACACCAAGACATAGATCATACCTTGATTGGTAAGTGTTTGTGTATTTTCTCGGCCAGGTTGTTCTGCAGTCCCTCCCCGGCAAAAATAGGAATGACAAACTCGGTGACAGTGGCACAAGTGCGGCATACATTGGAGAAATCATCCACATCTATGAATATCAAACAGCCAAAATGTATTTAAATTATCAAATTTGACTACGTCCTGGAACGTAATGGTTGAAAGGAAAGAAGGTAACACATTGAAAAATTTGCAAAACAAAACATAAGGCTTTCACCACATGGACAGTTGGAATAATCACCATTTATTACTTGTTTTTCATAACAGCTAAGCGGATAATTAATAAAACTTGGTCAGTTTGAGCTTGTGTTTACAGTATAACTCTTAAGTTTTACCTGAGATAGCTCTTAACACACTATAATAGTTGTTTAGTAAAAGCCATAACTTGTTATTTTATTAGAATTCATAGTCATTTACAATCGTTCGCTTTCTATTTTAAATCCCATAGTTGTATAATTACAAGAGTTCGTTACCTAAAACATGTAATGTTATTATTATTAAATATGTACAACAACAAAGTACTTGCTTTCAAGGCTGGTGTGTGCGGCTCCCGGTAACTCGCCTCCAACCAGCTTCTCTGTTGATGTTGCTGACGGGCCTGGCCCAGTATTCAATAAAAATATTTGCTCCGTTTCATTAT
This sequence comes from Trichoplusia ni, assembly GCF_003590095.1. NCBI lineage: Eukaryota > Metazoa > Arthropoda > Insecta > Lepidoptera > Noctuidae > Trichoplusia > Trichoplusia ni. The sequence continues at coordinate 4,518,423 of NC_039500.1, forward strand.
TCATTTTCGCACAATCAGCTAGCGTACTGAGAAACCCAAAAGCTTGCTTTTTTTACTATTGATTGATTACTGACGCTTCGGCCTTCGTTCAGAAATGAAGGACAAACTTGACAACTACATATTTTTAACAGTGTCGTTCCACGCAAGACTTACCTACATTGTAACCAGCTGAACACAAATATAATTTTAAACAGGAAAAATAAATGATACACCTACTAAATAATAATCAATAATTATCTGAAGAATTCGTTTATTGTAAAATCAACATTATTGATGACCAGGTCGTGTAAGCATATTGCGTCCAGCAGCGGCTACTACTAGAGGTGCAACCATCATCGCCTTATTCTTATACGTGTGTATCACTTGCTGAAAACAAAAAGGACACAGTTTTTTTGAGTAAATAATGAACTTTAGCTATAGGGCTTGCTTGGCCTTGGGCAATGCTTACCAATACTAGTTTGATGAGAAAGACTGCGAAGGTCAGGAAGGATATGGTCATTAGCGCGCTTTCGGATGACGGTATGTGGACGTGGCCGCGAGGGGAAGCGTGTGCCGAGCGCGAGTGACGTCGCGTGCCTGCACCGTCCTCGTCAGGCCAAGTTTCGTCGATACGATCCTCTGAGAAATTTTATACGTAAGCAGGTATAGTACACACAGCACAAACAGCACTTTTATAATTTTGAAGGATGAAGGTAACTTTGACTTACCAATAGTAGCCAAAATAGAATCTTTTAGGTCCTGAAGGTAGGACACCTTGCCTCCGAAGCTTTTACGTGAGTTCTTAGATATAGACTCAGCAACAACAGCCATGAATTTTAACACATTTTCTATGCCATTTATTTTATTTTTCTCTGTTTTAGTGTTGTTCGCAACTTTGTGTTTAGCTTCGTCTGGTTTGGATTTATTGTTTTCCGGCCGTTTGTCTGGTTGCTTAGTGTTTTCATGATCAAGCCCCAAAGATTGTTCATAATTTTCTTTGTTCCCTGAAGAAACTTTATTTTCGTACGAGATTTCGGTGGAGGCTGACTCATCAGAGTTTTGAGAACCTTGAGTTGGAGGTGTTACCTTTGTTTCAGTTTCAGGCGCATCGAAACTAAAGTCTTCGACATTCTCCGTGGTGTATAAAAACGTTTTCTCTGTGATGTGTCCTTTTTTTACTTCATTTACATAAATTCTTCGTAAAGTTTCTAAGTTTTCCTTATCTTCAAAATTATTTTCGGTCTTCCGTGGATCATCAGTAAAGTATATTCTCATGTGATTGGTAGACACATTTCCATCACCTCCTTTAACTCTTACGGACTGTGATTTAACAGGGCTCTCATTCAACTGTACTCGCTTCACGTTGCCGATATTGGGAACTCTTTCTATAGTGCCTTTCTGTTTTACCTTCAGTGCCACAGGTGCCTCTGTAGGACGGTGATGATGTCTGCGGTCCGAGGTATCAAAGTCAATATCTTCGCTTTGTAACAGAGTTGTTTCCGTTGTCCGCACAGCATGTCCGTGTTCTACTCGTTTGATATTCGCCACGTTCGATGATCTCGATGGGGTTTTGCTCCAGTTGTATTCGGTGACGCTGTGGTTGTTGTAGTTCCAGGGCTTCGCAGTCTCTTCTGTACTTATTGCTTTGGGAGTGGTGAAGGGGCTATGCGTCCTGATGGGTTTCCTGTAGTGATGCTGGGATATCTCGACCCACTCTGCTACTGCTCGCGTGACGAGGAGTATTGTCAGTAGTCGCATGGCTGCGGCGTGAGGCCGCTGACATGTTTGTCTGAATGTGTCGTGTCGTGTGAGGCTCGGTGTTGCCCCACTGACTACTGTTATGCCAGGGGTGCTCAACCTTGTGCTAACTTACAGCTATAGAACTTTTTGCCTTACTTGAGTGTAGGAAATTGTGTCGTGTGTCGTTAAGCAACTTCAATTGCTATAAATAGGTATTTATTTTAATAGGACCATAGCTGGCATAATTTCAGTGTGGAATCGCTAACACACTGATGTTTACATCAGTATGTTAGCATGACTACAAAAAGATCTATTCTCGCTTTCGGCTTTGTCCATTTTCAACGAATATACCTTTGATCCCAAATCTATATCTATACTAATATATAAAGCTGAAGAGTTTGTTTTAACGCCCTAATTTCAGGATCTACTGATTCGAATTGAAAAATTCTTGTTGTGTTGAATAGACCATTTATCAAGGAAGCTATAGGCTATATAACATCACGCTGCGACTAATAGGTGCGAAGATATATAGAAAATGTGGAAAAAAAGGGGTAACATTCTAACCACGTGGACGGAGTCGCGGGCAACAGCTAGTTACAAATATACCAACTGAAACAGTCCACATTTTTTTGAAAGTTTACATACACCTGGAATAGAAAATCTGTTACAAAAGTGTTAACTTTCTCATTTTTCTAGGATTTACGCATTTTTATAAAAAATGTTGATGATGTTTGTGATAAACGCAGCTATTATCCGCTCCACGCGCGCGCAGGCTGCGGGTGCCGCCGCGCCGCCACTGAGCGTGAAGTTTGTTTACCTCGCTTCGATACAGATTCAAGTTCACAGCATTTAGCCTTAGAAGGTCAGGAACGGGGTAACGAAATAAATGAGGACACATTATATTCAAAACGGCATTTATTATTTAAAATAATTAATAATATTAACACAATTTGTAAATCAATCTCGTCACGATATATCTTATGCTAAAACATCAACAGATCTGGGCAGTGCGCTGTGTTCGCTCCACTGTGCAGGGCGAGGTATTTGGGCGACGGACACTATGTTCTATACATTATAGCATCGACCATCAAAATATAAAATTCCTTCTAAATATTATATTTAATAAACCTCTGCTATTTAGGTGCATATATTCTAGTTAAGGAAATTTCTTTAAATGTTAAATTATTTTATAAGTTATTAGATATAATAACACGAGGTTTTTTCTTTTACTGATCTATTAGTCAGACAGTTGTTAAATGAATTTTATTAAAAGAACCCCAGAAAAGGTTTATACCTAGCCATATTTTTATTATGAGAGAGATGAGAACATTGTCCTCTGACTACACAATAATAAGATACAGGATAGTCGCCAGCTACCTTGCTTATAACAATAATAACTTTAGGGAATTGATGAGGTAAGAATTGGCTCACACGAAAAAGGCCACTTAAGTACTTACGAATTATTCTAATTAAAATTATTTAGCTGCCTTTACAATTATATTATAATAGGTACATCTCTTACACTTATCATCACGATGAATATTAACTGCCGAAATAATGAATAATCTCATATTGTGCTTCAGAATTTTAAACCTTACGGAGATAATTATTAAACCTATAATTATAACCTATTTAGAATTTGATTTTGTTCTGTATTGACACCGGTAGGCGAGCACAGCACACGGCCTCTCTCTCGACACCAACATACATACAATATTATGCTCATCTTATAACTATACACTCGGTCTAGCGCGCGTACACAATGGCCCGAAATATACAGTGTTATGTTTAAAATGGGGGTTTTACTGCAGTACAAAGTACGAAATGGCAAAAAAGCTATCTCATTAATGGCTGAAAAGTGTTTCAGGCTAAAACTAAACCAAAAATATTTACCGGTTTTTAATTTACGTTGTGTAAATTTTTTCTGTAAGTCGTATGAGCCGTTGTGTACATCGCACTAGAGCTCATATAACGACCATATTTCACTTTGACACTTGTTAGGTACTAAAGTTACACATTTTGCCACAGGCGCGTCCAGATGTGATGACGTGGAACACAGATAATAATCTAAGCAGTTTTTGGTAATTTCTTATTCACACCAGCAATAATTCTGGGAATAGATACGTTTAACTTCGTAAAACGTGGGACTATTTTTGGATTTCGTGGTTTCTTATCATTGTCTGCCGTTGACTCAGCAATGAAGTTCTCCACACCACCACACATGGACGTCACATTAACTTAACAGCTGATATATTAATATGTTAAATTACACTACATACTTATAACCATTATAATTTCGGGTTTGGTCCAAAATTTAAAATTTATAACATAATATACAACTGAGTTAGAAAATTATTATAAAATATACAACACGATTGTATTGTGTATTCGTTATTTTTAAATTAGATATAGATATCATTTTTGACTTGGAAACCACACTACCTCATGGGAAGGTAAAAATATGTGTGTTTAAGCTGCTATTTACTGGCTATACGCAGTCATTCCGATTACAGAACTAAACGATTTCAGATTTAGATAACCTTCTCTTCATTAGAAATAACGGATACACAAATTAAAACAAACAATAAAATAATACTAATACAGCAAGCGTTTTGTCCTCGCGTTTACGATCAAACACTAGAGTAACAACACTTGTACTTATAATAAAAGGCCAGAATTGACGCGTGAAATGTATCGTTTAGTGCACAAACTTGTATGTCCTGACTTCCTGAGAACATATTGACGTAAACAGATTTTTATATCTTTACTATAGGGGCTCGACTACCAAATTTTCAAGGACGACTTTTCAATTATGCGAGCGAGAGTAGCACTATACGGCATCTACCTCCCACAACTGCAAGAATCTTAGTTTAAGTGTGACAGTTAGTAGGCCATCCATATCGACTTCACAGAACATACAAGTTTAAACACAATGATTACCATACACTAAATACAAAGATTAACATCATTTACACAGACAACATATACCCTAAACATATATATGTATAATCAATTATAAAATAATAATATTTCACATGAACTAGCTGCGAGTAACATAACGCCGTACAAAGAGATCACAGAAAATGGAAGCTTGTATTGCAAAGTATTGTAAAAGTGTATAAAATAAAAATGTATAAACATCACAGCTTTCGGTATGATATGCGGCCGGGAGGGGGTTATTAAGGATGCTCGGGTATGACTGGAAACATTAACAAAAAGTCTAAACAGTGTATACGTTGCGTTTCTGGTAAACCCACCAAAATTTGTTAAAGGAAGAATGATGGAGATTGGGCAGTGACGTCAGTCCAAGTTAGGATACTGCTTTGCTTTGTCGAAATTGCAACAGTCATTCTTTAAATGGGTCGCAGGGATATGTGGAATTAAAATTGATAGATGTTTCATGGATCACAACGTTTCGTCTCAACGCATCCGTAATGAAACTAAAGGGTTATCTCCTCACCCCTCCCGGTGCTCCTCTCTTGGAATGACGGCTCACGACGCGGACAGTACAACAGCGAGTCTCATTACATACAATAACTAACGCGACGTATACTCGTTAACGTAGGTCCCTCCGACTCACAGCACGTAGCCATCTTCAGTACTCATCGACCACACGACTAATCACTAAATCCATACAGAACTACGCCGTATTCGTGTACTTTAAGGTTTATTATTAGTTTAGCAATAATTTCCGCGTTCAACACGCTTGTCAGAGAAATCTCTAATACTTTCTAGCGAATTAGATTTTCATATTTCATTTAACAACGATTTACTTACGATAATATTACTTAGAGATATAAACATATGACGGTAGATATCGGCACGTGATAGTCCACATAATATTTAAATACTTAACGTTACGTACTTTGCATTGACGTCGTATAATATATCTGTTTACGTAACAAAACGGGGAAGACTGTCACACGAATATTAAAATGCATTTAAACGTTATAATAAAATATTTCATGTAACTCTTAGCACACACTTGTCATATAAAATGGTAAATATTTACAAAATGTTCATGCTTGTATAAATATAATATGTTGGCACTACTGTACTTTTGTCACTTGGGATGATTAATAATATAATTTTAAATAACATTTGTGCATGTAGTATTGTAATTCTCTCTTTGCTGGTGTGGGGCGGGGCGCGTCGTGTCCCGCCCACACTCTTATCTCTATCGCAGTACTCGCTACTTAGGCCGTCGTTAGGCGCCGCGCCGCCCGCGCTACTTGCAGGCGACGCTCAGAGTATTGACGGTAATATCTAACATTAGGAAGGATTTAAGGAAATTGCTCGAATGTAAAGAGTATGCAAGACTTGATTACGTCAGCGATAACGCTCAGGTTCGTGAGGCAAGAACACTTTAGAAAATTATTGAATAGATTAAATATTGGAAGTGATCGTTTTCATACGTCAAGTAAAGTAATATTAGTTTTAGAAGTATCTAAGTTGTAATTTAGAGGATAAAGTTAAAATTCTTAGAGACTAGGATTTTGCTTAACACTAAGAAGTGAGTTAAAAAGTTAAGGCTAAAACCACGCTGAGCGACAGAGAGGCATGCGCATTGTCGTTCAGTGTGTTCTCAGCCTTAGTCATACTACAAGTTAAGGTACAATAATACAAGAAGAATTACTACTAACATTAGGAATTTGTGTGATGATCATTAAGAGCTACATTAGATTGTATATTAGTTAACACTAAGTATACATTTAAAAATAAATGCTGTGTTTGCGTGTACTTCAAGTTTGTGACTTATGTAGTACTCAATAAGGTATATTAACGTGTCTAGGCTTTAAAATTTGTCTAGCATATCTATTTGTGACATAAAAATATTCGGCAAAAGCCCTCTCAAATCGTAACACTTAAAAATAATTAACTAAATATAATATTTGTTCACAACAAATAAACGCAAATTGTGATAAAGTTTTACTATGTTACATAGAAGAAGATATACCTTCGGTAAATAAATAAAAAATAAAAAGATTTAAAACATTTCACTAATGTAGGAATGCAGATATTAGACAACCTTGTGCGCAGCGTGACAGGACTGCCGGTGACAGTACGTGCAGCGGGTGTGACGATACAACACAACTCTCTTGCACACACCGACACATAAATACATGTTCTGGTCTGCCGTATTGTCATGAATACTTATATCAAAATAATTGTTCATTTTAAAAAGTAAAGCTGTGTATAATAATAAAAATATATTTATTTTTTGTTTGGCAACACTATCAAGTGTTTTATAATGTTTTTTTTCTGCTAGAGTGATTTAGAAAGTTAACTAGCGTTGGATATATTATTTGAGGAATGACAGAATGATGAACCTCAACAAAGTTTTATCATCTGACTATGTCAAAATAACATATTCAAATATACAAAAATTTTTAGTTCTGGTCACTTTGAACAAAATTTAAGAAGAGGTGGTTTCTTAGGTTTACGCGAATGTTAAACATTGAAATGAAACTACTTTTACGGATTTTATCGCGGTTTAATTTTAGATTTTAGTTCCCGACGCTTCGAAACCTTTGCAGGTATCATGGTCACGGGTAGTCTGCCGTCGGGAATTAAAATCTAAAATTAAACCGCGATAAAATCCGTAAAAGTAGTTAAGGAGAGGTTGTTGAATTTACACTTGACGTGTTTAGTGCAAAATTTGACGCTAGTTAACATTTGCGACGTGAACATTCTTTTAAAATGCAGTTCTTAACTATCTTATTATGTAACACCTTTGATCGACAAACCTGAGTTAATTATTCTCAGCTTCTGTTTTATTTCATCCGGATTGTACTAAGGTAGGTTCGGGCCGAGTGACATCGAGCGCTTGCAGCTGATGCTGGACCCTGGGTCTACCTGATGCGGACGAGCAGCTTCTTCCATTGGAAGATGACGCAGAACGAGCGTTCCCCGTCCGCGCGGTTCGACGATCTGTGTAACCAAAAACAGGAATATTTGCTGAAGGAGTTTTGAAAATTTATGTTACGTTTTCTATCATCTTTTTCCTTTGTTTCTAGCTTGCAAAGAAGGGAGCAAAGAAGGGATTACAACTTTTCCTTCTTCCTCTTTTATTATTTCTGTTTAATTTGGTTACGGATTCCTTTATAACCAATACTTTCCCTGAGAGAATGAACTGAATGGTTTGAGAGTCATTCGTTGGATTTATTCATGGGTGAGAGTGGCTACAATGCCTACAATGGCGGGCATGTGTGGCGGTAAGGTATGGAATGTAGTGTCTCACGGTCAGTGCGGGCTCCAGCGCGCGTCGTCGCTGGCGTGCGTGAGGTAGCGCGCGCCCACGCGGCGCTCCAGCGCGCGCAGGTCGGCCCAGGCCTGGCGCGTCTGCAGCCACGCGTGAGACACCGACTTGTCCACCGACAGACGCTTGCGCTGCTTCACTTGCAGCAGGTTGTTGATCAGGTCGATCGCTGCACAACACAGTTAAACATTAAAGTAACTGATTCATGTTCTCTTCAGGATTCAAGGCGCTCAGTAAGTCTGATGACTCATTAGTTACGTCTTGTTTTAGAAACGGACCAATGCATTATAAGCCATACTTGCGCTGCGAAAAGGCGAACATCCAGCTAGGCAGCAAGAAGCTGGATGTTCCATCATTAGTACATACACCATCGTCGCAGCGATACTTCTACAATGCAATGTATCACTTAGCCCCGCAACGCCCTTATCCATTGCAATGTGAAATGCAATGACGTTATTCACTAATGGAATAAAGCTCCTTAGAGCAAAGAGAAATATTTCTAAAAGTTTCCAATTTTCTACCATATCGCTATCCTACTGAAGACCTATATAAATGCTCTAAAGTTTTAACGGTGCGTCAGCTGTTCATACTTAACACTATCTTAAGGCAGCACTCTCTTCTCACCTACCAACCCTCCTTGGCTGAAAGTAGAAGGCGATTCAATCCTGTAAATCGGCATGGCATCTATCTCAAAACCGCTTTTTCTAACCGCTTTTTCTGCCACCTTGGTGGATTTTTATATAACAAAATAAATAATCTTCTAACCATCTATAACCTAAATAATAAAATGTGTAAAAAAAAGTTAAATTCATGGCTTTTACAATTAAACTATATCGAAACCGAAAAGTTACTTAGCATACCAGTCTAATTCCTGTCTATGTACTATGTACAACTAGGTAATGTAATAAAAACATACACACACGCACACCCTCACACACACACACGAACACACACAAAACACAAACACTCACATGTACACTCGCACTACACACACACTACACTACACAACTAAACTTATTTTAAATACCTATTCTCGTTTTGTTTTCTTAATTTTAATTACTTTGTTTTATTAGTTTAAGTAAGTAAAATTTGTTAACTAACATTACTTACCGCAATAATAGTTATAGCACAAAATTTTGTAAAAAGCAATAATGGCTAAAGGGTGGAGACCTGGTGACCTGAAATACAGGCCCATAAAGCCTAGCTTAGGCACCAGTCTCACACAATATACTGTTTACTTTTATTTTTATGAGATTCTAAAATGTACATATATAATGTGTTTATATTGTGGTGAGAAAATAAACGTTTATTATTATTATTATTATTTCCTTTATTTCATTAAAATACATATAAATTACATTTTTAAATATATATAAAAACAACATACATTTAAAAATATAAAAAATAGTGTCCAACCGGCAACGGGAACAGGGCCCAAGCTGCCGGTGGTCAGGGCTCCAGAGAGAGGAACCTCCTCACGATGCGCGCCGTGTCCAGAAGTACCGCTTTCTGAATCAAACCCTTGACCCAGACGCCCAACGAGAGCCTCCGAAGATGTTGATCGAGGCTCTTGGCTATTAAGCCATTGGCACTTACGACTATCGGGACAATGATTGCCGAGTCCACCTCCCACAAGTCGACAACCTCGTGAGCTAAATCCAAATATTTCAATTGTTTTTCTTTTTCTGCTTTCACGAGGTTCTCGTCATGGGGGATGGTGATATCAACAATCATTGTCCGACGCTCTGATCGGTCGATCACCACTATATCAGGCTTATTGGCAACAATAGTCCTGTCAGTGATGATAGACCGATCCCAGTACAGTGTGATATGACCACTTTCGAGAACTGGGTCGGGCACATACTTATAGTACGGCACCTCAGATTCCACAAGTTTGTACTTCAGAGCAAGCTGCTGATGGATAATCCTGGCCACTTGGTTATGTCTGTGCAAGTATTCACCGTTAGCAAGACGAGAACATCCCGAAACTATATGTCTCAAGGATTCACCGGAGGAGTGACATGCCCGACAGATGTCAACTGTACCATCCTTAATTATATATTTTCGGTAGTTATTCGTCATGATAACTTCATCCATAATTGCACATACAAACCCTTCGGTTTCTCCAAAGAGATCTCCGAAGCGTAGCCAGGCCACGGACGCTAAGAAATCTACATCGGCCCCGTGAAGGGTCCGATAATAGCGTCCGTGTAGCTCCTTGCTTTGCCATACATCTTTGCGGTCTTTGACGCTCATTACGACAGGTTTGTGCCAGTTCTCTTTACCTAGAGAGAGCGGAGTGAAGGCCTTATCCACTGCCACCACATCTCGGTGCATCCCCACGTTCACTCGGAGGAAATACTCCCTGAGGTTACATACCTCGCGATTATGGAGGGTCTTGGCATTTAGGAAGCCACGACCCCCACACTTTCGCGGGATATATAACCTCATTACCGATGATCGCGGGTGGTGCATTCGATTTGCGGTGAGCAGTGTGCGGACTCTTCTATCCAAGGCGTCCAGTTCGGTCTGTGTCCACTTGAGTATGCCAAAGGAGTACATTATCACTGGCATGACCCAACCATTAAAGGCACGCACCTTGTTACCGCCCGACAAGGAACTTTTTAGTACCTTATTCAGGCGGCCAAAGAAACGTGTCTGTAACGATTGTTTCATGTCAGCAACATTAATGCCTAACGCCTCTGACATACCCAAGTATTTGTAGGTTTCCGTTGAGGAGAGGGACCTCAGGTTTATAGAATCCGAGAGCTGTATGCCCTGGGATTCTACAATCCCACCTCGTTTTACATGCATGACTGCACATTTGTCAACACCAAATTCCATTCTGATGGAATTACTGAAGCTTTCAGTAATCTTCAGTAACTTCATCAGTTGCAACTTGTTGGAAGCAAACAATTTCAGGTCATCCATGTACAACAAGTGGGAGATTACCTGGCTTCCTCTCCGCAACGAGTAGCCCAGCCTTGAATTCTCAAGCAGAGTGCTAAGAGGATTCAAGGCTAAACAGAACCACAGGGGACTCAAACTGTCACCTTGAAATATTCCCCGCTCAATCCTAATAAGTTGACCGCTCTTTTGGATATCCCGACATCCTGGATAGTGAAGCACCGTAGTCCATTGCCCCATACATGACTTCAAAAAAGTGCGTAGAGTTGTATTGATTTTATACAACTCTAGCACCCTCATGAGCCATGCATGTGGCACCGAATCATAGGCCTTCTTATAATCTATCCAACATGTCGACACACCCTTTTTGGAGCGGCGAACTTGTTGGCAAATAGTCATATCAATAAGGAGTAGCTCCTTAGTACCACGTGACCCATTCCTACATCCATTCTGAGAGGCAGACATGATAGAAAACCGTTCAATATGGTCATTAATCTTTTCTCTCAGAATGGATGTAAGCAGTTTGTAGATGGTGGGTAAACATGTAATGGGTCTATAATTTTTGGGGTCCGTGGTACTACCTGTTTTGTGGAGCAGATGGGTGGAACCAGTAGTGAAGAACTGTGGGAGCACGCCCGAGTCTACGGCAGATTGGAATTGGGATGCTAAGCAACCATGTGAACTTGGTAGCCATTTCAACCAGAAGTTATGCAGTCCATCCGGGCCCGGGGCTTTCCAATTGGCCAACGGACGGACTGCATTGGCTACGTCTTGGGGACTAATATCAATAGCCCCCATTTCTTCTATTCGTTCACACGATTGCTCAACATCACGTATCCAATCCCCCTCAGAGTGGGTTACAGGCGCCGACCAGATGCTGCGCCAAAACAAATTTGTAGCGACATCATCCGGCAGGCGTCCGGCACCCTCCTCCGACGCAGCTTTATTTATTATTATTATTATTATTATTATTTAAAAAATGAGGTCTGTTTGTTACCTTCAGCGGAGATCTCCCTCCAGGGCGTGGGCGGGTACATGAAGGCGGCGTTCTGGATCTGCTCGTTGATGTCCTCGTCCTCGTTGAAGGGGAAGGTGCCCGACAGCGACACGTAGATGATGACACCCACCGACCACATGTCCAGCGAACGGTTGTAGCCCTTGTTGCGGAGGACCTCGGGGGCTGGTCAATATAACGGGAAGATAACAATATCATACTGATGAAAATACCAGTGTCAGTTTATTATAAGCAACACGTAAGTAACATAGATGATAATGCAGTTTTAGACATTGCGAGGTGCTTTGCGGAAGAAAGTCGAACTTCTGTGAGAAAAAAATATCGAAGCAACTGAAGAGAAAACAAAAAGCTTTACTGGTGTTAGAAGCACAAAAAAACCCTGGTAAAGAGAACTGTAAATGTCTCGGAACTTTTGATAAATTACGAGTGATGTTCAAACTCATATTTAAGTACAATGTAGACTTACCGAGATACGCGGGCGTGCCGACCACGGACCTCCGGAAGGACTTCTCCCCGATTATCCTGGCGAAGCCGAAGTCGCACAGCTTGACCTGCGGGAACTCCTCGTCCGTGGACAGCAGCACGTTCTCCGGCTTCAGGTCGCAGTGCACTATGTTCTTCTCGTGGAGGTGCTTTAGCGCAACTAGAATCTGGGCGACCATACATCAGATTAAAAATTAAATTTGAGTTTGGTTGACTGCTTCGTTACATCAGAAAAGGAAGGAGCGAAGAAAAGAAAGATTTTTTTATCTATAGCCTTAATATGAGGTGAACCTTAATAAGGCTGTTGTTGCTGTTCACAAAAACAGTGCAGCCGTAAAAACTTCTATATCGAACCATATGTCCAGTCATGCCTAAACATGCGACGCACTCGCACGCCAACCAAGTCTTAAACAAGAACAAGTGCTGTTGTAAAAACTAGCTCTAGCATAGCTCTCTTTACGAAATAGTACGGCGTCTCATTTCCACAACTTCAACACTATTGTGCTTATCAAATGTTTTAGTGGGGGTACAGCATTTGATAGGCAAAACAGTAAAACATATAATTTCAGGCTATCATCTGTACTAACTAACCTGTGCCACCAAGAACTTGGTGATCCTCTCGGTGAGCCTCCCATTCTCATGCGAGAGGATCATCTCCAGCATGTCTCCCTTCAGCTTCTCCATCACCACAAAGATCCTCTCGGGCGTCTCGAACATCCTCTCCAGGTTCACCACGCCGGGGTGCGACAGGTTCTGCAGGATGGCTACTTCGTTCTTCAACTGAGCTTCCTGTTTAGTCGGGAAACGGAGCTTGTCTATCACCTAGTATAAGGGAAATACAATTTAGAAAGTAACATTTTGAAAGTACCTTCCTGACAATTTATATATTTGAGCTAGTATACCTTGATGGCGACGGGTCGCTTGGTCCGGCGGTGCAGGCCGCCGTACACGATGCCGAACTGTCCGGAGCCCAGCACCTCGTCCGGGTAGATCTGGTACAGCTGCGCCATGTCCGTCACGCGCTCCTCCGTGCCCGCCTCGCCCTCCGCCTCGCCGCCGCCGCGGGACTCCGCTGCGGGACACACCATATTAAACAACGAGGTTTCGTTACACAGTCGACGATTTAGGATCTAATACATCTCGTAGATTTTGATAGTAACTATGGTTATTATGATTTATTATTAAATGATGTAACGGTTTACTCACGCGTATTTATCGGGGTAGCTCGACTGATCGCGAGTCACTTCGACTCGCGATCCCGCCGCATCTGCTTATGATTAAGGACTCCAGTTGGGTCCGAAACTAGTCGGGCTACCCCGTTAAATACACGTGAGTAAACTGTTACATCATGTAATAAGGTTTCGTAAATATACATGGCAAAGTTAAGGTTTTCTTTTATGGAAAAAATTGGATCAAGACTGTAGCATAAATAAAATTTCACGTATTACATTTTCGGGTTATTCGGTACCACCTGATCTGATCGTGCAGAACTCTTTCACTATTGAATAGAAAATAATTTATAAAATAAGATAAGTTTTTTTTAATGTTAAATAAAAATACCGGCATGGTGCGTGACGGGCATGAGCGCCTGCCGGATGGCGGTCTCCCAGGAGCGCGCGAGGTACGCGCCCAGCCCCGCGTCGGGCGGCGGCGGCGCGCCCCCCGCCCACGCCTCCTCCACGCCCACCAGGTAGTCCACGTTGGCCGTGCGGACCTCGAAGCAGTGCATCACGTCTGTACACACGACACGATTAGCACACAACTCTAGATACCTTATAAAACAATAATAAATTATAGATTAATAATAAGTCAGGAGCCTTGATGCGACCAGCCGAAGATAGATCTCGATGGCGTGCAATTGGGCAAGCCGTGTCCAGCACAAGTGTAAACAAATATGGACCGACCATGATAAATAAGTTAGTAGCCAAGTAATTTTAGCAAAATCAGAAGGGCTTTACACCGGTACGAAATACTGTGGGTAGTTATGACACACAATCTATCTTCTGTTCTTTTTGGTTCTTCCGCCTTGCCCACGTCAAAACGAGGATGCAAAAAGAATTCATGGAGATAGTTCTACGTCATTTCAAAATGACACATAGTGCCCCTAGTTTTGGTATACTACTGATGAATAATCGTTCTCTGATGCCCTACTAATGTACCAAGCACTTTATAATAAGTATCAGAGTAGTGTAACCTGAGTGCCGCTGGCGCGCCGTGTCGATGGCGAGGATCTCGTTGAGCGGGATCTCCTTGTAGTACTTGCTGCCCTGCTCCGAGGTGAACAGCGTGATGGACTTGCTGTCCAGCCGCCAGTAGTGACGTTTTATCTGAGAGGGGAATAATTAAGGTTCGTAAGGTATTATTATGTAGTTTTATTTATCTTTTCGTTTATACACACAGCACTTTTTGTATAAAAAACATCTGCATAATTTAATTTAAGTTTCACAAACATTCAAGTTATGTCGCGCTCAGTGGGTTTGGTGTGACATCCGTGAAGTCAAACATATATTTGGTTTTAGTTTTTACATAAATGATTTAATTCCCAATTTTCCTGTACAAATAAACCTAAGAAAAGCTGGTGGAAAAAAGTACAGGGAGTTTCAGACCATTCTTATGGCAATATAACTAAAATTGGAACAAGCTTAGAGCAAGGGAGATTGCTACAAAAAAGTCTTTCTATAGTTAATCTCACCGTCTTATCCTTATTAGTGAAGTGCACGAGCCAGCCCTCCTTGAGCCACTGGCCCTCCCTCTTCTTGGTGTGCTTGACGGACTGCACGATCCTCATGAGCGGGATGTTGGCGCTGGGCGAGGACGACGAGCTGCAACGTGCGGGCCAGTCAGATCCACTAGCGAGGGGGGTTGGGGGGAATGCAAGGGGGAAGGCGGCGGTGGGGGCGGGGGACTTGGGAAACTTATTTATACTATTTTTTTGATTTCTTTAATATAGTACTTTAAATTGTCGTGCGTATTTTATGCCTTTCGATGTTGTGTTTTAAATACTTTTTGTGGATTGTAAATACACGGTGATTTTTCAGTCGTCTTACAAAAGCAGCCCAGTTCATGTATCCGACGTAAAATACCCCTAGGCGCGATTTTTTTTTTTAATCATCAACTAAGATAATAAGTACGAAGAAAAATTAAACAAGAGAAATCTGAAATATACTCTTAAAAATGATAAAAACGCCGCCGCCCGCGCCCCTCACCATTGTTACAAGGCTCGGACCGCGCTCGCAACAGAGCTGTGTTTCTAAAAAACTACGAATTGTATCATAATTTTGAATAAAAATTTGCGCTTTAAATTTATTCAAATCTCATAAATACCTATTTTTTTATCATTAACGTGTTCTAGTCATTGGATACCTACATGAACGGGGCTGCTTTGGTAAGACGACTAAAAATCACGGTGTATACTAAAGTAATCTATTTTTTTTTGTCATGAGTAAACTAAATAGTAATGGAAATGTAAATGAATCTGAATCAAAGATTTTAAATAAAGTAAGGACATTAAAATTTGTTACCGTTTGTCGTAGGTACAATTCATTTTCTGTCAGAATTCCTGTAAAACTCACGTAATGCATGAAAATATATAAGAGTTATAAAGATAATTGTTATTAAAAATCAAGTATCAGCAAAAAAGGGTTTCTTTAGTTTAGTTAGTTGCTCACAAATATACAACGCAATTAAGGGGGGTTTAATGATTAGATCCAAGAGGGAAAAGTTGAGTAAAGTAAAACAAACAAAAGCCAGGAATTAAATGAAATAATGAGCACGTTTACATTAAGCATTCCTTGACATTATAGACGACTGATAGCGCAACGAGAACAAAAAACAACACAACATAAAAAACCAACGAAACACAACAAATAAGTACCTTTGCACCCTAACTTGCAGCAACAAACAGTTTTTAAGTCTGTCGGTCCTAGAAACTTAAGAGAGCATGTTTAATAAGCTATCCTCCACCCCACCCCCAGCCCCACTCCCACCAGCCTGACGGCTCACCTGCTGGGGCGGCTGGCCGCGCGCTCCGGGAGCGTGTCGCGCTGCGGCTCGTCCTCCGCGCGGCGCCGCAGCTGCACCTGGGTGAGCAGGGGACAGGGATACGTTAACACATGAGATACAAAGTAATCGTCAAATTTGTAGTCAGCGATGAGCGGTTCATTCCTTTACATGGTATATATAATATGAATGCATTATTAATAGGGTATTTGACAAAGAAATGAAGGGGATATTTGGGTGACTAAAATCTGTCGTGTCGTCACTTACGTGTCCGTTTTTTACTAGCTGATGATGGGTTTAGCTCTCACTACCAAACTTAAGTACTTTTTATCTTCCTTTCTTTTGAATTCGTCATCATCACTCGTATAAATCAATTTCACCTGAATCAAACTATTAAGATGTAGCTATCCAACATTACCTCGCCATCATCTCCAGTAGCGCTCTCAGCAGCTTCATTACCACCGTCGTCGGATTCGTCGTCCAGCAACCGAACCGACTCGGACAGCTCGCTGCCTGTACTGCTGTCCTGGTACTCGCCTGGGGATCAAACGACCGAGAGTATGAGACATTTCACAAATAAGAATTACAAAGGACCTTCCTTGTTTCTTAAGTAAGACTGCACTGTTGATGGATGTGGTCTAGTCGAAAGTCTTGTTTTCACATTGCAACATTTTGACTTTAAAAGTAGGAGGCTCCTACCTCCAACATACTCGGCTCCTACTTACTGTGTATGTCCCTCAGCTCGCTGCCGCAGTCCTTGGGTATGAAGGGTATGCACTTGCGGTGGGCGTTGTAGTGGCAGTCCTTGCACTGCAGGCCCTGCTTGAACAGTCCGCGCAGCAGCTTCTTGCAGTGGCGGCACACGGTGGGGCGCGTGTACGAGTGCACCTCGAAGGTGTGCGGGATGGCGGGCCCCGCGCCCCCCGCGCCCCCCGGGCCCGCCGCGCCCCCCGGGCCCGCCGCGCCCCCCGCGCTGCTCAGCGCCGCCGCCGCGCCGCGCCCCGGCGAGCGCCCCCGCTTGCCGCACCCCTGACATACAAACGCCATCGATACACAATTTCTTAAATGTGGTCTGAGGTTAATGCTGATCTGGCCTATGAATGGTTATTTATTGCCTGAATACCGTAAACATACCTAAGCCATTTCTATGTGTGAATTATTAATTACATATTTATAAACGACTTTTTTTCAAAACATCAGCAAATTATAAATTAATCCAAGTTCTTGCTCCTGTTACTTACGTTTATAGTTTTATGGTCCCATCACTAAAAAGAACAAATCAGTGCTAAAATAGTCTTTGGAAACTAATGGACGCACTCGACTCTGGTTTCAAAGTGTTTGTTCTTTTACTGTTTCTCAAAATCCGCTTTTCAGAATAATCCTATTTGTAAAACTATCGCTGATGTAAGTTGTAAGCCTATCCCTATGTTAGACTTAAGGTGCATTATTTTCACCTTACAAATCAGAATTCCAAATAGTTTGCCAAGTTTGCTTTGAAGCAACAGTATTAAGTGCATGTTGTGTTATTTTTCTATTAACGTTGTGCCTGAAGATTAGCTTCTTATATTGAGCGAATAATGAACTCGTCGGTTAAAATAAAATTTATTTCAGTTTGTTTTCATGAATTAAGGAGATGTAGTTCACAGATCACTGAAGTTTTCGTAGCCAACCTCTTTGGAAATAATATGAATCATGATTTTCATATATTATTACTGTGTGTTACGTTTTGTGAACATGGACACTACGATGCTGATGCCGATTATTCCAGTACAAGTAAGTATTTGAGATATAAGAAAGTCAACAGATTTTTCAGCAGTAGTTTGTTTTTGTACGTAAATCAGTAATATAAATTACTAACATTTGAATAGGACGATGGGTAGGTAACTTGGGAATATCGAAATAAAACTAAATCAATATAATATTAAATCATTTATTTGGAACAAAAATATAATTTTCCACATACGCTACCCACCACCCTATTCATGTTAGTCACAATAAAAATCTAAACAATGTTTGTATCAAAAGATAACAAAATACTTTTAGTAAAAGAAATAAATCTTAGTAAAAATGTATAAACGATACTAAGTAATGATTGGACGGAGTAAACTAATGTGTCAATGTAGACTGATTCGTACAATGTCAGTCACATCGCTTTTAACAATTTTAAACTTATTTATGACTAAAACATTAAAAATCAACTTTATGGTAATTATCTTAGACTTTAAAATCTGTACTTCTAAATAGTATTTTTAACGCACTGATCGAGGTAGTCAGGTGTTCATGATCTGTTGAAAATTCAGTCAAATTAGACCTGACTACGTATATACAGGGTGTTTAAAAAATGCTTTATTTAATTTCATGCTTTCTCATTTGTTCCTTTTACAGAAATATCTGTTTACGTTTCGGTGTGACCAGAAAAGTTGATTTCAATGTAAAATATATTCAAAATTTGTGTCAATTTCCTAACATCTAAATAAAATATTAATATAATGAGTTTCATTGTAAATATCATTTGATTAAATGCAAATATTAAAATTTGTATAAAAATATAACACTTGTTATGTCAAGTTAGTTGTTTTATGTTTTGAATATGCGCGGATTACTATAAATATAATTAATCTTGTTTGTGACAGTATCAGATAACACTTGTGTTTTTATAATAAAACTTTTATCCATTATATTATATCTTACGCTTACATGGTAATACTGTATTTATCAGATCGAAGATTTACAGCTTCAGCAGAGATTCGTTTTTGAAAACATTGTCAAGAAATGGATTAATCAATAATAAAAACCCTACATTAAGCTGCTAGTTAAGTTATTAAAGGTAATGTAATTATCTGGTACAGATCAATCATCCCCTTTTCACACGTGCCAAAAAAACTGAGAAATATACCTCATACTGATTCTAGCGACTTCACATAAAACCTTGTTTTATTTTTTGTCATTGGAAACCTAACTCATACGATAATATGGACGCGTGAGAAGGGGGTTTCATACAGTATACTTGTAGATGGCTCCCTAGTCTTTGTCAGTG
This sequence comes from Trichoplusia ni, assembly GCF_003590095.1. Lineage (NCBI taxonomy): Eukaryota > Metazoa > Arthropoda > Insecta > Lepidoptera > Noctuidae > Trichoplusia > Trichoplusia ni. The sequence continues at coordinate 4,537,842 of NC_039500.1, forward strand.
ACGAGCCTGGCGAGGCGCCTTACCAGCGAGTCCTCGTGGCTGGTGTGGCTGTTGGTGGAGCTGCGCGAGGGGCTGCGGCCGCCCGCGCCCCCCGCCGCGCCCGACACGCGCCGCGACCCCGCGCCCCCGCCGCCGCCCGCGCCCGGCGTCACCGGCGACGTGCAGTTCGATGGGACCTTCACCGCGCATCGCTTGTGGTAGTTGAGCCCGCAACCTGAGAATTATGGAAAATGTTAACCGGATGACGATTAGTTTAATGGTCATTTGATATTTCTGTAGAAAACACACAGAGCTTTACTTTATCGTCGAGGTCTACATTCTTCCTTAAGAGCTTTTACCTAAATTTGGTCTTTTTTGAAGTTACATAATTTCTTCTTCAGCTGCATAATATATATTAAAGTATCCTCACCTTCACACTTGAGGCCTTGCCTGACGAGACCGAACAGCATCTCCCCGCAGAAGTCGCAGAATGTGGGCGCCTTGTAGGAGTGCACCGCCAGAGCGTGCGGCCGCGGCACCGGGGCCGCCTCCGCGCCGCCGTCGCATAGCAGGGCTGCAGGAATAACAGGGTAACAGTCAACGAAAGAACTAGGACTTATTCAGTTTATGAGTCACAATGATGTTAGTTTTTTTTTGTTGAACTGAAATTTAAGAGCCTGGATTTTGGTACAAAGATCATGTGAAATTCCATATTAAAACATGAGCTGTTGCACTACTTGAATTAATCTTATATCTCTTTATGACCGTTTCAGGCTTTTTATGATACGTTACCTTGAACTCGTAGCTATCATGACAATGTCTTAGAGGCAATACTTTAACCAGTTAAGAATGGAATCATCCAGAAAGTTGAACCAACAGTACCAAGAGTTCCGTACATGAATACTCACGGTTGGCAGTAAGCACGATCTCGACGAGGGTCTCATCTGTGACGTCAGAGGCGGAGTTGATGAGCTGCAGCACGTTCGGGGAGCAGTAGTCGTGCCGGAACAGCAGGATGCGGTCCGACAGACGGTTCAGACCATTATCTGGTATCTGGGTGATTAAGAAATTACTAGGAATGACATGATTATGCTACCGCACTATATTTACTTCCAGGTGCTATAAGACTGCTACAAGTAGCCCTAACTGTCCAGAATAATCTCTACGAAATGCTTAGCTGGTTTTTCCAACCAAATAATTCTTCCCTTAAATGCTTTTCAGATTTTTTACTAAACGTATGTAGTTCCAACCTTATCGTGCACGAACTTGACGGCGAGGTCCTTGAGGTGAGCGAGGGTGAGGAGATGCGCGGGCGCCGCCACCGCGTCCCGGACCACGCCCAGCTGGAACAGGAACGTCACGTCGTCCTCCATGCCGCGGCGGGGCTCCCCGTAACGCTACAGACAGACACAACACATTACTATCACGGTAACATCTAAGGAGATCATTTAAAACATATGAAGTGAGTCAAACAGGAATAACCCGGACGTAGTTGTAAATATGAGAAGGAAAAGTTGCCTTCAAACATAAATTTGGGACGACTATAGAAAAAGACACTGAAGAAATATCGAATAAGCATAATCAGAAGTTCACCACCATGCCACAGACAAACAAACAAACATCGAAAAACTTTTTATAAGAGTGTAAATAAACAATATGGTATAAACCTTGCATATAAAGATATATGGATCACACAAACAAACAGAGACCTGCCACATCAGCTCTGACCAACAGAAGTGCTGAAATGAACTAAACTAGAATGGATACATGAATGACTAGCTGTTGCGCCCGACTTCAACTGCGTGGTTAGAAGATATAAGTTAGGAATTTTTGATGAATATTTTTCCCCGTTTTCCATTGTATCTTCGGTCCTATTAGTTGCAGCGTGATGTTTTACCTAGAAGCCTATTGAACACAAAAATATTTTTTCTATTTGAACCAGTAGTTCCTGAGATTAGCGCGTTCAAACAAACAAAACAAACTCTTCAGCTTTATATATTAGTATAGAGTATAGATATACGATTCAACAGATTTACCAATTTCTTCAAAAGAGATCACTACCTATATACATCTTATAGAAACTGGAACAGGAAGCCAGTACGATATGTAAACATACATGGGCGAGGGCACTGACGCGGATATTTTAACATTAGCGTTGTCTCCCACGCATCATGCAATACGCGACTCGTGTCGTGTGGGCGGATTACTTGTTTTGAAAGGTGAGATTTATTTCAGAATTATGTGCCTGGAAAGTCGTGATCGCAAAGCACTGAGCCATGCTTTGACTTTTCTACACCATCAGCAGCCTTACTATCTCTAGGATTTTCTTCATTTCGGATGGTTGATGTACAACTTGGTGTACATAGATCACTGATGTGGTTATAAACAGAACCCTGTGAAAGGTTCAGGAGTGCTGGTTTCCTAACGATATTATCCGTCATCGTTTTAGGCAAGTAATAATAATTTAGTAATACATAAGAATTCAAAAAGACTTGGTGCTTGCCGAAATTTGAACCTACGACCTTTGGCTTAGCAGTACAACGTTCATAGACGTGGATTATTATTTGCTGCAGGTTACTTCAGGAATTAGGAGTCTTTCTGGTTCTAAATATAATAATAATTAACAAGTCGCTAACATATTGTGAGGACACACATTTTTTCTTTGGAAAAGTAACAATGCATGCTAACTGGGAGAAATAGTTAAGACAGGTAATGCGCAAAAACGAGCAGCATCTACAATTGCACAATATTTTATGAATGTCAAAAGAGACACTCAAAATAGGTAAAATAGCTTAAAAAACACGTTCTTTCCTCGTTTTATCTACGGTTATCACTAACGAAAATATTTTGAGAGTCGAATTGTCTTGACCGGGTCGAAGCGACCTTGCCGGAGAAATTATGACATTGTTGCGGTTTGTAAATACGAGGTGCACTCGGAGTGCACATGACGTATTCCAGCTGAGATAGTGGTTCCACATTGTATGCAACTACCGCAACATAGTGTGACGAAGTGCTGACGTTACGATATACTATGTAAGCTCGTCTAATGTAAGTAGATCTAGATAAAGAACGTTTGTGCGATCGCTGAATAAAATAGTTTAACAAAGATTTTCATTTTTGTGAAACTTGGGTAAGTTTCGCAAGACATTGGCTTCCGTGAGATTTTAATGTTTGAATGGAACCGAGAGCTTTAATTCTCTCAACTAAAGTTTGGTTTCTGGCTCCTCCGGCTAAGTAACGTTTGGACAACAACGCTTTTTTTCTACCAACGACAAAGTTGATAGAAAGCGGTCGAATTTATGAAGACAAATATCGTAAATCCATACTAAATTTCATTTCGAAGTCATGATAGCCTAGCGGGTATACATATATTTGTACGCACGAGTTGCAAGTTTAATCCCAAAGCAGGCGAAATACAATTTAACTTTTTAAATTATTGTAAACACCAACGCAACACAAATGAAAAAAGGAAAGCATCGTGAGGAAAACTGGATATTGGAAAAACCAAAAACTGGAATCTATAATCGCTAAATCGGTGGTAACCGGGTGATCAAATCTCAAACCTTCCTTATATAGAAATGGGAATGTGCCCAGCAGCGGGGAGTCTATAGGTTAGTTTTGTCATATTGACATTTCGAACCACCGTTATTAATTGCAGTAGGTAATATCACTTTCACTGCCAGAGCGACTAATTGAAAAGGTTCCGCTTATGTTGGTTATGTATCTTGAATTAGCAAGATATTATTACTGTATGCATAATATCAACCTACAACTGTCCCACGGAAGGGCAAGGGTCACTCCTCATATATAGAAAGAACAACAAGTATTAATCACTGACTGAGGGTTATCTGTTGCACCTAATTAAGACCAGGTTTCACAGACGTTTGTTTTTCACCGAGAGGAAGGTTAGGCTAATTAGGGAAAATACATGTAAGCAAGTACGAGATATGCTGGTAAAAATGAAAGACCTAGCTGAGCCTTTAGCTTCCTTCGTTTCAACCAGAATGTCAACATAGGTATGCACTCATTTTATTCCTTAATAAAAAAATTAAGCCTCCACTAGTCAAATAAACGTATTATTCGTTATAATGGTTTTTATAACATTTTACAGGTCTATAAATTCCGACTCATTATGCTTTTACAGATAGTAATTATTTTTTTTTTCTTAAGCATCTTTAGTGCACACGCTTGTTCAAGTTAAAACGATAAATTTAAATCTATGTACTCGAATATAAACACATTTATATGAAAGTCACACGATCATAAATATAAAACTAGATTTGGCCGGGTGCGGGTCTAAGGCGCAGAACATGCGCGTCTATTATCATGTTCGATAATATATTATTAGCAAAATACTGATTAATGTATTATCTGTTTTTCTAATTAGTGCACACGGGGACACGGGAACGCATACCTTTGAAACGGATACCAGATATGTGAACCGGTAGCTGAGAGAACTCTAATGAAGATGATTCATTTGTAGAGTTAAAAATAGTTTAAGGTCGACATTATTGTCATATAATTTCGCTGAGCACTTAAGCTTATTTACTCGATCAAATTTATTGGCAAGTCACGTGTGGGAGATGAATGCCATTCCTATATAGTCTCTGTTCGAATGCAAAGTTACATTGTTGAGGCCCTTAGATAAGCTTAAAATGCGCACGCAGGACAGCTGTGTATCAATGGAAATGCATACTAAACATTAAAAATCACCGCTTATTAGCAAGACGGGTATTGGTTATAAAAAGAACCTTATTCTAGGAAATAAATCAACTCTGTCTGTTAAGTCAGTGTGTAATATTTCACCTGCATTAGTAAGTGGTGTCTGCCCGCTGATTAGCGAACATCAGTAACTTGATCACTAGAGCTTTATTATTCATTTGGCTTCGTCTGGAGTCAGTCTGGACTTGCCGACGAACAAGTTTGACGCGCAGTTCAGGAGGTAAACAAACATGCTTTCGATTACATTTCACAATGGTATGTTGGCTTGTAAAATAATTTTGCAAATTTGCAGTAGAGGAGGATTACAACTAGGTTACGCCAAGGCAGCTTTTCTGGCTCAGAACATTCGCGATAATAAAACAAAATAGTCCGTCCACTTTGTAAAAAATCCTTTAATCAGTTTAACGAAAATCTTCAGGCATCTAGGTTCGCAAGACATTTGCGAAACAAACATTGTAAACAAAAACATAATAAAAAGAAAACAAGACAATTTCTGGAGGCACCTCGTTCCGTACGTAAACACGTACACATGAGTATTGTTATGTCTGTTCGTTGTAATGGCTCGCACATGTCAGTAACTGGACACGACAGACGTCGACGTGTCGAGTTCTGCCGAGCCCCCGAGGCCCCGGGGCAATGTGTAACACCGACTCTACTAATAAATACGCAGTTGTGCGAGCGTGACAGCTTGCTACACTAATATATAGCGATTTCTCGCTCCCACAGTGGAGGGTGGTAGTACTATGTCGGATGGTGACAGGATCCCATGTCTTGGCGTACATTCCAGCTGCTTCCAGACAGAGTGTCGTCACACAACGGATTGCCGCCTTGAACTTGAGACCGAATGATGCATCATGACATATTGTTACAAAACAGGGTTTGGTAAATAGAGCATTGTGTTACAGTTTCTGTTAACCTAGACCTTTCTAGAGGCAGTAATGTCGTTTATTTTTCAGATTCTTTCTACTTATTGATTCAATGATAATTTATTGGAAACATATAAGATGCTGATCGATCACTCTGATAAGTCGACAAAGTTCAGATGTTTTCATAACAAGATTTTTTTTTTTGCTCTGGTATCAAAGTAGGTACTCGGGAAGACAATTTAAACGAATCTAAACTGGATAGTATTTTTCAGTGGAACTCCTAAGAGCACCTTCTAGCTTCACCATAAGATCAGCTCTATGGGATGAGAGTATATTGCTTTGCCACGCAATACAGTCGGAAACTTGATTGTTTCTACATACAAGATTTGATAACAGACAATGTACGAAAAGCTAGCTTATTTAATTGTATGTATAAATTATTCAATTATCTAGCAATCTTAAGCAATAGACAAGCATTGCAGTACATTTGAAAACGTCAGCTCAGCAACAATAGATAATCTCGTTAACTAACACGAGACCGAGGAGACAACATCTGTGACTGACCTCGCCTCGCAGCTGATGCACTAATATTAGCAATATCTGCTATTTACATAAACGTGAGGAATTATTATTTAACGACGGTTGCATTGTTAACAAGTGCATTATTATAGTATGACAGTCGTCACGGGTCAGGCTTAGCGCACAAACAGAGCTGCGCGTGCGCAGGCCCCGGCGCATGTCGCCGCGTCACCAACACCATCAGCTGTTGTTGTTGTTATTGTTGTAATTGTTGTTTGTGATAAAACTGATGACTATAGAAGCAGAGTTTTGACAGGTGCTATGAAAGGCTAGCAAAATTGATTGGTTGGCGGATCACATAAATAAAAATCTTGTCTGTAAGATCGAAGGGATCGTACATAAAATCCGGTCGAGTAGGAGTCATAGTTCCGCTGTGGGTTCGACTGTGGGTTTCGAGTATTAAATAGGCTGAAGAAAAACAAATATTCACAAATAAAGAAAATTTTTGGAATTTTATTTTTATTTGTTTTATAACGAGAACAGAAATACATGTGTGGAAATTCTACTGCTTCCGTTGGAGGCAGGCGCGGCATAAGCTTTATTATTTTCACGAAGATGTATTAATTAAATTCGTTCAAGTAAATTAGGTTTAATAAAATGAAAAATACATTTTCGAACATTATTTTTAGCTCATACTTTGAAAGTAAAACCAAAAAGTGTTTCTTTCTTGGTATTTCGCGAGCTTTGAACTTTAATTAAATATAGCAGAGATACCGTAGACATGCAAATAAATTCTACGAAGCGGTACCGTATTGTTTACTTATAGAAACCTTATTTTTACTTGAAATATTCTTAGAAATATACCTATAAACAACTGTCAAGTAAGAAGCAATAGTGAAAGCCTTCAAAATCCGAAGTAATCCTGGTTTAGTGTTACATAAGTATTGTTACTAGTGAGTTCATCGAAGACCTCCGTGGTCGAATGGTGAACGCACCGGTTCCAAGGTGTCGCTAGCTCTGAGGTCGCGGGTTCGATCCTCGGTCGGGTCAATATAACACATTTCGACATTGTCTCAGGTCTGGATGTTTGTGGTACATTCGTTGTATCTGAATTCCATAACACAACTGCTTTAGCATCTTACTTTTATGTATTTAATTATCATAGTGCATATCTTGTTATTATTTCCGTAGAAAACAAAGGGTGCACGTGGAGGTGATAACCCGCCCTCGAAGCTCGCACGTCACGCACACGTCACGACATGCAACTAAAGGGCGCACACGAAAATAATATCAAGTTTTCATTATTATACTAGCTGTTGTTAGCGGCTCCGCTCGTAACAAATCGAATATGATCCGTAGAGCTAGGCGCACGTTAAGGATGATCTTAAAAAAAATAAAAAGGTGACGCTTCATGTTAAAAATATAGCCAGTTAAACAGATGTGATTACAATGACAAACCCAAAAAAAGTGGAGCTCATTAAATTAAATAAATCAAACGCTAATTAAATAAATACACAGGCTTCCTGCACACTAGGCTTTTAGGCTTCGCAGCAAGGCTGCAATTTGTAGGTGTCTTTTCATTCCCGGTTACTAATATATTTAACCGGTTACGGGGTCAACCTAATACCGCACAAAATTTATTGTAACATAATTCAAATCACCAAAGTATTCGGCAGCATATTATGCTGTCCAATAAAAGTATCGTGCATAGATGTCATCCGTCACCATGGCAACGAGCAAGCAATAAGCTCATAAACTGTCATAAAGTTTGTGTCCGTTATATTTAGATGCACGAGTGTTGATTGTTGGCCAATAGCTGCGCGTGCGCCTTCAACCGCTCTACTACGAGTTAATAACTAACTAGTGTATGATTTTGCGGAAATCGAAGCCGCGGCCTTACCTCCGAAGTCGTAAATATCGGATATTCAACCTCAATCGAGATTTTTGGCAGTTTTCTTCTATCTGAACTCTACGTTTTGTATTGACTTTTTTAAATAATTGTGATATGGTCGTTTATGATACCTCATAAAAGAGCTCTTATTAGACTAGTTAAGAATGATCACCGGAAGCAATGGATCTCCGACAACTATTTCCGTACAATCAGCTCTGATTACACACCTATACTTTGTAATAATTCAATTAGCATTCGTTAGCAGAACCTCACACCATCACTAATGAGCCGGGCTGACAATTTGAATGACCTCCGGACGTAATGCACTTGCTTCATAAATAATTCCTAATAATGTAGAATCCCGCAGAAGCTATTACGTCTAATGACTGACACAATAATTTGTAATGACGCACATAAACAGTAATTTTGCATTGGTTAGCTTGGATTACATATTATGCTTAATTTGCAATATTAAGTGATGACGACAAAACATCACACCGTGTCAGCAAATGATATAAACAACCGGTTAGAGGAAACTTAAAACTTCTTTAGCGGCGTTGTATACTTTTTTGTAATGAGTAAAAACTGTTAAACTCGCGTCAGGACACGTGACCTGGCCGAAAACTCGCAACACGAAAACTTCTGTAGCACAATACTGCATCGATAGCGAAATAAATAAGTATTGTATTCTACCACATAAATGATAGTAGGAATGCTTTTTTTTTAGTTTCGCCTGCCATTTGGTCAATAATCAAATCATGCAAGTTGAGGTTGATGGTTTCTGTGTTTCCCATTGAGTTGAAATTTTATAGCATTTTTTTATTGCGTGACATGACATAGAGCTGATTGGAGCTCCGCTAAAAAACACCATCGAATGAAGATTTATTTAAATCATTTGCTTTTTAAAAGCTTTTTCTTTTCAACTTTACTTTTGTTCGTTTCAATTATATTTGGTGGAGTTTCTAAACAAGCTTATTATGTTAGAAAAACATGTAATTTTAAGTTTGAAACGAAGAGAAAAGAATTAGGTCCTGCCCAGTTTAGGGTTGCTATCAGCATATGCTAACATCATAATGAGTACAATAGAAGTTTCCTCGTCCACACGTGGTGGGAAGTGATCCGCGGGGCACACGAGCCGCCCGCACACGTTATCGCGCTCTGTTTACTGAAGACCTGACATGTGGAGAAAGTCGGAACAATCGTAATGTAGCTATTAAAGCTTCCTTAGATAATACTTATGTAATAAGGTCAGATATGGTTCCGCTGTTTGTTAAGCAGTAATAATAGAATAGAGGAACGGGTTTTGTATTTTTCGCATAAATCTGAAATTTAAAAATCTCGCAGCTTGTTGCTTTGCCTTATCAATGCAATGGTGATTTCCTCATCCTGAAATGGCACTCCTAGACATTTCAAGGGTTATTTAAAAAAAAATACCATAGACTTAATTTCCACTTTTTAAGTACTTTCGTTAATTCACCAGATTTTGAAATTCGCATGAATTAGTTGTAAGTGGGTGAGGGCTGGTGCGACCCAGTTGGCATCACTTATCTCCTCACCGGACGGGCCTGAACCCGCGGTTAAGGACAGAATAACAAGCGTTACACGTTCCCGTTCCAACGGACCATCGTTACTATCTGTGATAACATCTATCTGACGTAAACGCTCGTAGTAACTTATAAACAATGCTCACTACTCAGCAATACAGAGCAATGTAATGACTTGCGTTTTATTTGTACAGGTATCATACTTGTAAAGAGATTACGAAAACAAGGGGCTGGAAGCTTGCGCAAAATTGCACTTTTTTGGAAAGACAACTTTCCTGCAAAATGTTCCATTACTCTGCGTCAATGCTTAACCTTATCCAGTTCTATTAGAGACTTGGTAGAGGATGACCAAGATTCATAAGTACTTGTATTTAGGATACGAAGTGGCTCGAGCCCAAGGCGACTAATAAACAACGTTAATATCTGTTCGCGGAGTTACGCAAGGTCGTCGAATACTATTGTTGTTGTTCGCCAGATTTATCTGTATAGCGACGCTTGCGCAAGTGCGCTGTGTAGTAACGGCGACACGTGTAGTGTATTGTTTTGTGCGACCATGTGCAAGTGACGAGCTGGCGGCTGAACGAGGACAGGGTGCTAGTAGTGATGCAAGTTGCATCTCACACCTATATGGGTGAATGAAGCAATGGAGCGGGCTCTCAGACTGATGACTTGTGATCATCTAACAGTTGGTGTCTGCTTTATAGAATTTTGGTGGCACTACTTTACTATATACGTCAAAGTGTTTTACAAAACATCCTAGCAAGGCGGGTCATAGGAAATCATTAGATATTTTCTCTAACGGTCTTATCACTATTATTTAATTAGTAATTAGGTGAACGAGGAAGTAAAAAGTACCTCTGCCATAATAATGTGCAGTGGACATTGGCTGAGACAAAAGGTCGATAAATGTTTGATCACGTTTGCATCACGCTAACTGGACCAGTCCACACGGCGGCGATTCAGACTGAACATTACCCGGTCCAAGGTCAACAATACAGACCCTCATATCTATAGTATGACTCCTATTCCGAAGCAGTAAGCTTGATTTTCGTATTTCTATTTGGCTTGCTTCCGGTCTACCGTACTAGACAGATTTTGTTGACTCATGTCGTTATAATGTAGCTTTACGCTTGTGCAGTTTGTAGGGACGAGCAGTATTCTCGACTATCTAATCATATTTGCCGCATGGGTTTTCTGTTTCATTATTTTATTTGATTTGTTGTTGGGTCTTTAACGCTCCTACCTAATTTTCAAACAAAATGTTCGACTGTTATCTGTAAAGTAATAATAGATCAAAAACCTCTTTCGTTTAATTAAAATACTTTAGACTATGCAAGTCAAAACAATAGACAGAGCGAGGGCATTGACCCACCAAAGTCATTAGTCAGCGTCCTGCAGCGGCTGTGTCTGCGAACTGTTGTGTAGTAATATTGTAAACATAGCAAACATGTTTTGTATTAGTTTGTTTTCATACCGAATAATAAGAAAATTAAGAGTAATGGAATTTAGGTGTTTATTAGCGGATGTAGTATTTTACAGTTCGTTCATCTTTGCCAGTCGACATACAGGTTACAGGGGTGAGTCATCAGTGAAGACAGATGGGTTGGGACGAGTTCAGGATGTCTGGCTGTCTAGTGGGATGATTGCAAATACATTTTTATGTAGTAAATGCTGAAGTTTCTATATATTTAGATTATAATTAAAAAACTACATGAAACGCATTGTAGACTTAGGTATTAGCCCTACTTTTGTAAACCAAGTAGAGTTTATAGCATTAATTTGTTTTTCTTTACCTCTGTCCTCTTTTCAAACTTCTTTCAAACGGAGATTTGTGTTCAGTCACACCTACATTGGCTATAATACGACATTACAACAAATCTACGAGGCACCGGCTCCCGACAGCCAGACTAAACAGAGCAGGTAGTGTTATCTGAGAGAGATGCTCCGCCTGCACCATTGATGCTGCATCAGTTATGATAACACGGTGCGTGTTGTGTGTCTGGCGCGCTGCTGTGGCTACACCGCGACCTCTGCCGGTGACTCACGGGACAATAACGAGCATGAGAAAATATATTGTTGATTTTATACTCTTCAATAGATGGTCGACGCTTTAAGACTAAAAAGGAAGTTCTACTGAATATTGTTGATTTGCTTTTCTTTTGTTCACCGAGGTGAAACGCTAATGACTTCAACCCACGTCGAGGGCACGGCGTGGGGATATTTCGGACTTCCTCCGACTAAAAACACCCCAGGCCCCTTCTACTCGCTCGCGCATGCTCTGCGCGACTCTGGCTGATTTTTGAGTGACTTGAAGGAGACATTTTGTGGAATGTCACTTTTCACTTTTATCACATTGCTAGGCTGCTGAAAAGCTGGGTCTTATGTCCGGTATTTTGTTTTGTTTGCTATGCATTAGGAGTGCATCTTCACGCCTTGCTCCATGTGTTCGTGTAATAACGTGACATCTGTCGTTACGTAATTGTTTACATTGAGTTTTGAGCTGTCGTCACGCACCTTAAGTGGTTAATTAGCGGCTGCTCCCTGACCCCCGATAACTTATTATTGGCAATCAATGCACTGATACTGCTATTTGCTACTCTTGTAATGAAGAGTTTCATGCATAGTATAATACCTGCGCTATAATAAGACTGATTCGTGAGACGCGATTGATGCTACTTCTTATATGCTTGGCGCTTTTTTCTTTAGTTTCATATATTTATTTCTAATTTAAATAATTTTCGTTTGCCTTTTTGATTTATGTTTAGGAAATTCTAAGAGCAGAATGTGTGCGGATCGAGTTTTTTGTAGTCGTAAAGTAGCAAGTCAACTTTTCAATTGAGAAATATTATGGATGCCATCGGGAATTCTGCAGAAGCACCGGTATATTTTTATTTTAAATACCTTTTTGGGTACATCCATGCATGGTGTATCTGCTTTGGGTAAATCCTAAGATTTTAAATCTTTTAATAATTTTACATTATCCATTTGATGTCTAAATAATACAGCACTATATTAATTATCTGATTTGCTCAATATAACAATAGTATTGTTCCGGGTAGCAACAGCAGTCTGCGAATCATATGACCCATCGCTATCAGCCACGCTTATCACCACGAGCTATTCGCTGCGCTTAATTGACTCTTGATCTCTTATCAATTGTCTAAATGCAACTGTGGGTCATCTAGATAAAAAATATATTGTAAAAAATTATCTCGTTTTTTTTTGAGGAAAAGTTTTTAATTTTGTTTATTATTTTAAGTTTGGTTTTCAGTAACAACGAACTTGTCAAGGTTGAAGGAAGAATAAGACAGTTTACACTTAACAAAATGCCTAAAATTGAACTAGTCATTTCCCTATAACATTGTTTAGTTAAGTTTCACTAAGATTGACAATCCCAAGCTTTAATTTTACGTCTTCCAGTCTCCTACAGCCACAAGCAAATTATAGTCACAATTTACAAAACCAGGCATAAGATTAAGTGGTAATAAACATGATTACATCAATAAACAGTATCGCGAGACATTTCCTATACTTGTAAGAGATTACTTTGATTTGAAGGTCACTTCCACGTGTGGTTCCGTCGACACGTGTCACTTGCTACAGACTTGTATCGCGTACTAACCGCGCCGAGCGGGTACACACGACACCGATGAAACGGGTTATTTACAACGTACGCTTGCAATATTTCCTAGATTTCGCTCGCTTTTAAGGTATACTGATGTCATGTTAAATAATCTATCGAAAATGAAGCAATGGAATGCAAGAGCTTTGCAGAATTAAAGAGGGTTCCAACAAACAGACAACCTCTTTTATTTTATTATATATTACCGACACACAGACCGACTGTAGCAGACCTTACTGACATCGCTCTGATAAAACACAGCTTTGACGACAGCAACATACCTTTACCAACAATTTCAACAAAGAAATATCGTCCATATTACAAAGTGGAAGAGTAGAATATTGTATGTCTCGACTGGCCACGGTGCATTGTTTATATTTACATATTGATTTGGGGCATTTTGGTAATCCTTCACCTGTGTAATCTGCCCAATTATATTATTGAGATAGTTTCCTATCAGACGAGAATAAGTCGCAGTACGCTATATCGGGTATGTTTTGATTTTTATATCTTTAACCTGCCGATAGCTTGTAGGTAGCGATAGGTTGGCAACGTTACCTTGTCGGTGTTCGCAAAGTCCGCGAAAGCGATGATTTTAACCAGTAACTACAGAATACCTCTCCGTCTGAGGGTGGAGAAAGTCCATTCAAGGCATTTATACCGGGAGATAAAAGCTGCCATTCTCAACAGAAAACTGACATTCAATAATACCTTGATACCAATATAGATCAGATTTACGTTCCATTGTTTAACCCCAATTAACCTTTCAGAAATCATATATGGTTAATTAAAGCACAGATATTAGAAATAGATTCAGGTGTAATCCGAGTGAATGATTAAGCAAATAGGGACACAAATAGAATGGTTTCTGGAAAAGCCTTCGTAACGTGGGCTGAACAAACATTGATTGAAATGTTTAAATATAACTCATTGAAAGCTGATTTTAGTAATATTGTACGGAAGGCTTCACCGGTTAAGGTCTTGAGGATTTCCACGAAGTAGGGTGTTGGTGTTGTATGATAACGAGCAATTATTATCAAATATGTGGGATAATGTATTCTGGTTAATTATATCTAATTTAGAATTTATATTATAAATATGATGTTTTGATTCGGATATGTTAAATTCTTTTTGCTTACATTAAGTGAATAAACATCGTTTGTTTGTGGAATAACCGTTTTTTCGTTAACATAATTATGCTGTTCATATTTAATTATGTACGTAAGCTTTGGCTTTTCCAGTAGAACTGGTTTAAGGTTTTTTGGCATACGGCAAGAACAGTACTTTTCTCAATTTGAAGTACTCCTTGCGAAAACCATAACTAACCTCTGCTAGTTTAGATCTTTCTGTACCAAAACACTAATATCTTGCGAAGTTGAGAAAAAAAGAACCGTTATCTTAGTTCTGTAACATTTGCGATAAAGCGCATCATTTTCGGCGCGACTCTGCGTCAATGCTCTATGGTCAAGGTAACACACGCAATAGTCAGAAATATATCCATGCATATCCGTAGACCCAGTGGCGCATTGGTGAATATGTAGGTCTTACTAAGAACCTAAGGTTCGAATCTCGCAAAATGTCTTAGTAGTTTAACTTAGATAGGTAGATGTTTAGATTTCGATTATATATCGGACTGCTTTTGAAATAAATACTCTAGGAACAAACAAACATGATTCACAGCACTCGGGATATCTTAACTAAATGTTCGTCAGTCGTATAAATTGCCATTCAGTCATGAGTAAGTAGCAATAAAAATATCTTTATGACAACGGTAGGCATAATTCTGAATTCTGTAAAATTACGTGTCTAATTATAAAATCTGTGTTATATTCATATCTTATCACACTACGTGCTCAACCGGAGTTTGTGTTAGTGGACTAATGCCAAAACAATGTAGGCAAACGTGTTGAAATCAAAATGACGCTGATTTTCGACCGTACCATGGAGCTGCCTATTACAGTGAGAAACTGTTAATGAATACGTGGATAAATAATATGTAATAAAAAATATTCACTCTCTATCACTGAAATCAAAGCATCCACATACAAAATCCTTCACCACTGAGAAAACGGCACAAAACTTCAACGGGGACATGCTGTCGATCACAAATAAAATTTGACAAATCATGTTCAATTGACAGACAACAACGATACAGGGGTTCAAATCGACCAATCACCATCCAGATTACCGGTTCACAGACAGGGCACAGAACCAGCACCGACACGCCCTACTTACAACCCGCTCCATTTTGCTCTGGGCCAGAGGCGACCTCATGATGCCCAGGAACTCCAGTATACTGCTGGCCATCGCGAACTATATCCAGCTATGGTCAGAGGTCCGTCAACTCATCATGCGAGTCCTGTAAGGAAGTTCACAGCTATCGGCAGGCGGCAGGGTGCACGGCCCTATTGACATAGTCCGGCGTCGCCTGCAACACGCGCAGCGCAGATAACACCGATACACTTTGTTTTTTCAGGTCACTTGGTAATTGATTACTTATTGTTTTATAATTTATATTATGTAATAATTGTTTTGTTATCTTGTGATATTTAGCAAGTAGGTTTTAAGCGGATCGGACACGAACATGTGCAATGTTTTATTGACTTATTTACATAAACATTGTTTATCTATATTGGTCAAATGTGCATGGAATTTTTCAGTAATAAGTTCAGCACAACTAGTGTTAAGTTATGAATCAATTTATCACTTTTGTTGAAACATTTAAAAAGACGGAAACTGTACCTTACATTACAAAACTTTTGCACGAAGATGAACCGGGTTCATTTTTACCTGAAACAAAAAATGTATTGTAAATTAAATATACATGATGTTGATGAATTATGACCGCGGATCTTCTATATAGCAAGGTAGCTAAATTTTGTAAAAACCAGATAGGCTTAAAATATATATAATAAACTTCAATATTATGGTTGCCAAAATAAATTATAACATGTATAATATGTGACGTAAATAACAACAGGTTTTAAAGTAAGTGCGGAACGTATAGGTTTGTAGAGATTAAGACGAGAACATTCTCAAGGATATCGTCGAGGCCACCACCAGCGCCATCAAAACAGAGCTCGACTGTTGTGGATCTAGATGTTCTTTAATATTATAATAGATACACATGTTGATTTACTTTTATAGTTATTCAATATAACAAGGATTCCGAAATTAGATTGTGGGATCAAAATTTTGAGAATTAATGGTGGAAGGTTTTGACATAAAATTATTATGTTTTTGATAAATATTTTCTAGAGAAGCAGAAATGGGAGAGAAAAACAATTATATTGTTTCTGGATAGAAAACCCTTTCAAACCTACATTTCTTCCATTTGTAGACAAATAAGAAAAAGACATTGTTGATTAAAAAGAGGAACAAGTTATTCCAACAGATTGTTATTGCTTCGTCTCTAGTAAACACCTAATAATTAATAAATAACTGATTACTTAACAATAGAGAATAGACGATAAATTTATACGAGGCAATCTTTTAAGAATATTACTTGTACTAGTAATGGTCCCACTTGTACTTGTTAACAGGTTTTACCTTGGAAATATAGATACGTCATCATCATGAACGAGACACCCAATTAATTTTAGATACAAAATAAATGGTACAACAATAATTAGATCAATCAACATGAAGGACTTGGGTGTCACGTTTGACCATACGCTTACATTTCATGATCACATCTCAACCGTTGCTAAGGAAAGACTAGGCTTTGTTCTCAGGAATTCCCGTGATTTTCATAACGAGCATGTAATAAGGCTCTTATACAGCACACTTGTCCGAACCGAGCTAGAAGCTAGTTCTTCCGTTTGGAATCCGCACGAAGCAAAGTATAGCCTTCTTCTAGAAAAAGTCCAAAAAGCATTCTTGCGGTTTCTTTACAAAAGATCTTTCGGTTATTATCCGTACCTTTATCCTACCAAGTTCCTCCTAGGATGTCTGGGCTACCACATGTTAGAAACCAGAAGGGCATGTGACCAGATAGCTATTATGCTCAAGGTATGCAAAGGTATGACAGATGCTCCTGACATCCATAATGAGCTGATTCGACTCTATATTCCGAATAATTATCTCCGTAGTAGAAGGCATCGACTGCTAGACGTGCCTACATGTCTAACATGTCGGACCGCGGCCCGTGCTGCGTCTCCCGTACCGCGCGTGTTGACTGCTCTAAACAACCTAGTGGAAGCCAACCCGGACTGCGATCTATTTGCCGATAAATTCGAAAATTTAATGGTCATGTACCTTCATTTTTGTGAAAACAATTTTATTTTTATAGTTGTTATTAGTTTGTTGATTTTGATGTGTATTCCACATATTTTGATTTATTTAATTGGTTTCCGTAACCGTGTAAATCAAATAAATAAATCATCATAGCCCTTCCCCAAGTATGTTGGGGTTGGCTTCCGGACTGAACGCATGCAGCTAAGTACAATGATTCACAAGGAGTGACTGCCTATCTGACCTCCCTTGACTGTCAGAGATGTGTTAACAACAGTCGAGACGCACAATTTAACGTGCCTTTCGAAACACTCGGAGGAACTCGTTATGACTTCGATGTAAGGAACAACCGATTAAGTGTAGCTTAACGATCAACGGTGATCGATCAACTTGTGCCGATGTAGTATAGCCACGAACTCATCCTTGTACAAAAACAATATCTAAAATACTCCTAATGCCAGTTTTTTCTACTTATAAACACTGATTTGAGTTCATTTGTGTTCAGTAGATTGTTAAGAAGAGCCGGCAAAGACCAACTACGTAAAATTACATTTTATGTATGTTAGGAGAGAAAGTTTTACTTAAGGATTCGCGTCACACGCGCGTCGGTTTGTTTAGTTGGCCTGTATTCAATGCACTTGATATTGTTATCCGTCTCAGCTACAGAACAATGCAATCGCTTCAGCAAATTAGATTGAATGAAAGTTTTTATTGGCATTGGTATGTCCTAAATGGTTTCGGTCACGGCGGCTAGTAATGCAAGCCACCGCCACCAGTCAGGTGCGCGTTACCTACTATAGTGCACCAGCGTGTGCACCAACACAGGTGCACTCTTTGATCTCTTACTTCCATAAAGCGATGGGACGACAATCCGACACGACCGGAGAGGGATGAGGCGCAGGAACCACATTTTAATGTTGTACTTAAAACACGGAAGCTGTGATTTACCTATTTATTTCTAAAATGCACACATCATTTTAAAATTTCGTTCCTGGGTAGTCCTTCGGATTTACCCCTAGGCTATATTATAGATATTCTAATAATGATATAAAATATCTCAAATTTTAGTTTTGAATGTGTTTTATAACTCATTTTTTTATTTTTGAGTCAGAAGCGAAACTTTACTAAATAGCGCTGAGAACTAACAGTCCATACTAGTTTAACTTATAGATGACATAGATATTCGTGGATTATTTCTTTAGTAACGAATTTAATAGTTGAATTCTTACAGTTTCTAAAGTTTTCTTTTCAATCAGTTTGTGGAAGCCCCGCGATAGTTCCAGTGCATGCATCGAAAGTTGTACAAGTACATACTTAGTTCCCAAGTCCTAGTTATAGTGATAAGTGTTCGAACGAGGGCGAGTAGGTGTGCCGGCGCGGGCGCGAAGGCGACACGTTCCCAGCGACACGTGTCGCCGGCTGCCGGCACAGCCTTGATATTTATGGAGACTACACTTTATAGTTTCCAAGCGATATACAGGAATACTTGTAACTATACTACGTAGAGATTTTATTGTAAGATGGTGCATTTTTAGTTAAGTACACGTTTAAGTTTATTGAATGCGCTTAAGTGGATACGTGAAACAATGTTTCGAATTTATTAAAAATTGGACCACGCAAGCCATAGATGATGAATGTTTTTCATAAATACATCAGGGGGAGTATATAGTACCTGAAATAAACTGACACAAAGAATGCTGTGATTAAAAGAATAATGTGATTAAAGATTGCCTGTTGATACTATTTAATCATTCAGTATGTTTAAAAAAACCATAACATAGATATATAGATATACGCTGATGAATAAAACTTACTGCAAATGATAAGAGCGCGTGGTATTAGTATCTTCTCCATACATGTGGTCTCTCTGGAGGTCCTTAGATAATTTTGTTTACTTATTTGTTTCCCCGCGGCTTCTATTCCTACTTAATTTTTGTTTTTGTTATCTCTTTAGTATGTTTCATATGTTTTGATGATATATGCTCTGTACAATACCAGTAAAATTAATAGGATTGTTTCTTTTACCTCTCCATAATATTATTATTATTTTTTTTCCACTTTTAGTAATTATCCAGAGTAACTTGTGGAAATTATGGCCGGTGCTTCTTCTAGGAATGACATTTTGGTACGGCGTAAGACAAGTCACTATTGTAACGCTTTAAAAGTGCCTGAAAAATAGCAGTTCTTGAAAGTGATACTATTTGATGTGATCTGACTTCAGTAGTAAGTTTGTTTCGGACCGGCGGCTGTGTTTCAGCGGGCGCGGCGCGCGGCGTGTCGGTGCCGCTGCTGGGGTCGCGCGCCACATATATGCGTGCGAGGAGCGCGCGCCGGCAGTGCGGCGTGCGACCCCGACCAGACATGACGCCCTTGCGGACGCTCGCCCTCCTACTCTGCGGTGAGTGACGAAAAGTGCAAAGCAAACTTTTTACAAAGTGACAATTTCGTGATGGATTTTTTTATGTGTTTGTAGATTGTTTTTCTTTCAAGTTAGCCTTTTTCGGGCCCCTTCTTACCGTGACATTAATTAATTAAGTAGCGCGATTCCGAAATGACATTCATACGCTGAAAACGAGCCAAAAAACTTCAGTTTTTTATGATTATTGTGTATTTTTCTGACGCGATGATATTATAACTAATCCCATTGAATCGTGACAGTTCACAACAATTATATTGGTAACTTAACAATGTTATTTTAAAATAATTCATAATTTTACACTAAAGTAAAGTTTATTATTATTTATAGACTACATTAATTCAATCGATTTAAACTGATATCAATGATCAAATGATTAATTTTATTTTTATGACTTAGTCTCGACTTCGAGTGAATTGGATATCTTTATAGTGAATTATTACTTACTTATATATTTTATTATGAATATGAAATACTGTTATGATAAACATTGTTTTTAGTTCATGTTATGCTATCAGCGATAATCATATGAAGTGGAACCGTTTTAACAGATTCATAAATTTTAATTTTAATTTTAAGTTTTGAAGGGAAAGAAAGACCTTTTCCCGGCAGTGAGACGTTACAACGGCTAATTAAAAATCAATTATAATAATCGTTGACAATATCAAAACCAAAACTTTATATTTTATGAAACTGGAGAGTCTGGTCTAGGAATACAACTGTAACTAGAAAAGTTGTTGTTCAAGATCGCAGGTTCGATTCCGTGCGAGAATAATATTGGGTCACTTTAATCCCATACACATAACAATCATAAAGTTATAAATTTTATAATGTATCGCGTTATCATATACCTATAATAGACACGTGGTCGGCGTGCATCTGTCACACAAATACATGACAGCTTGCCCCCGCGACCTCTCATCAAAAAGCTATGCTAGTATCTTCCAGCAAATTGATTCCTCAACCAAAACAACTGATAACTCAATTAATAAATAATAAGTAAGCGAGTGACGTCACGGCCTGCATGGGTACAGTCGGCCGCAATCCAGTCGCAACACACCGACATTCAGACCACCTTTATATCGAGACATTAAGGTCGATTTTAATACTTCGTTGTTACCAACCACGTGACGCCTACTGTACAGATAACGTGTTAATAAATAAACTAAATGTTTATGATTATAGGTATCTATAGGTAGCTACATATAAGAGTGCGTTATCTCCTTACACGTGTTAAAAATGCATAGGGTACAGGGTGCAAACCTTGCTTAGAAAAAGGAAAACATTTGCGTAAACATATTAAACTGATAGAAAACATATAAATTTTATAATTTTCTTCCAAAAATCGTTTCTGTCAGCTTATCTGAAAACAAACTACGTTTTTTTTTACAAATGATATATGACCGAATGTGTGATTTACATCAAATATTTTAATATTTCACTATCAATCTATGAACTTATATAAATTAATTTAAATAAAAATATATTTCTACATAATTTTTCTAAGTCACATTTAAAACTAACTGAATTTTTAATTACCTAGCATTGAACTTACGCATAATAAAAAATATTTTTGAAATACAATGTAATTGACTTTGACGTAGCCGGCGTAGCATGTGCTACGACGAGAGCCTACGAGCTACGCAAACGGTAATTTGTGCATAATTTACAATTTAAGTGTGGTATAAGTATTAATGACATTAGTACAAGCACACCAATAGTTATTAAAACAACTTTCGTGAGAAGATTAATAATTAAATAGCGGTTTACTCACGCGTATTTATCGAGATAGCCTGACTAGTTTCATATCCAACCTGAGTCCTTATAATGATTTACCTACACACTGAACTGATACATGTCAAACGTCAAATATTATTTAAATGAAAAACCAAAAGAAAAAAGTTCCTGTTTAATGAACATAAAATTAAATCAAGTTTGAGACACGCGTAACGATACAGAAACAAGTTTGTAAGTAGTGTCGTAAAAACCCGCGGATTTGAATACTAGAGTCATTGAACTCGGCATGATATACTGAACAAATGACATTATATTTTGTATCCTTGTTTCATCTTAGTATTCGTTATAACGAGATGTCATATGACTAGGCTCTTTATCTGCGGTCCCACCAACACTTGTAAGTAAGATTGCAGGGTCTGTGGAAGCAGGACAGCGTACTACTTGGCGTAGAGCGGCATCTCTCTTTCACAGTCGCTGCATAAGGAGGGTGTTTGTATGCATTGAGCTTTCAGTCGTTACGGGAATACTGCTGACAACTTATTCTTCTTCACTACTCGGAAAAGAGTACCAGATGTATATTGCAACGCCCACTATACTAGTATACGCGGCTCTTTCTACACGCGGCAACGTAAAGCTCCGCTGCCTGACAAAGGATCCATGCAGTAAGCTCGAGGCAATTCCCACAGATATCTGTGCGTAAAATCCTGTGACTTTTAAAGGCGTTGGTCAAATCATGGTGACTGCACGGATAGCCGAGTGGTTGAAGTCACCACGCCAATCACAGTGTGCGCAACGTATCGCGGTTTCGTTCTTGTAGGATAAAAAACTGCTTGCCTAGAGTCATGGTGTTTTTGTGCCTCATGCACTTGAATATTTGTACAGCCTACACGAGAACTAAATGATTTAGTACGCAAATCGCCGAACGTAAAAGTTATTTAAAAAAAAATCTGCGCTTACATTAAATTAGATGAGCTACACATTGATTGAGTAGTGTAAAGGTAGTTTTGAGTCATCAGACGGACAGACAGGGTCTATACACAGCGGTACAGTTAAGTGTTACACGTGTTGGCCATATTTTTGAAGGTCACCCGGGCAATAAGCGGTGAGCCTCACAAAAACCTGACGCCGACCAACTCTTCCGTATTATAATAATAATTACATCTTATAGTGCTGTAATTAGGTTATATATAAAATAAATTGCTGTTCGTCAGTCTGGCTAAAATCGATTTGGCTTATTTTAGTCTTGATATATTCGTGACAGTCCAGGGAAGGTTTTAATGGTGATAAAATATTATAAATTGGTATGAAAATCAAACATAAATAAATATAAAATTACTAGCTGTTGCCCGCGACTTCATCCACGTGGTGAGAAGAAATTGCGACTATAACTTGAGATTTAAACTACCCTATCTCTCAAGTTGGATCGAACTCTGCACGTGGTGTGCGAATTTTATTATAATCGATTAAGTGGTTTAGGAGTCCATTGAGGACAAACATTGTGACACGAGATTTATATATATTAAGAGATAAGTAAGAAATTCATACACAATAAAGAGACGGCTTTGCCATTGGCTTGGCCAATATACCATAGGAATCAAATTACCGAGTAAAATTTTATAAAAGCCTACAGATATAAGTCTAATTAGACGCCGACGTATTTGTATTATATAAATAAAGCAAGTAACTTGCCATCTAAACACAACACACAACCGAGTTTTTGTCCAAAGCGGAGGTTGCATATCCTGATTCTACATAGTATAGGATCCCGCGACCCGCTGGGTGACCTCTAGACAGGCGGCAGACGTCTGCATGTTAAGCACTAGCACCTACTGCTACATAATACATATAGAGTCGTGCGGACGGACCTGTAAACCTGTTACTCGGAATACAAACCAGTCTGATTGTTGCCGGCTTTGGCGCTCGCCGAATATGCACTAGTGTTACACTTCCGTGCATGCACTCGGCTACCGTTTGTTGCCAGGCAAGTCGACTAGGTTTTGGTAGAGTCTTGGTGACGTCAGACCCAACTATGATAGATCTTACGAGACTTATTTTAATTAGACACCATAACAGTTATATTTTTATGGAATGCTTTTACTTCGTTGGTTTAACTACTTATAATAGGAATTTGTTAGACGATAATATTAATTATTTCTCTAAAAATTAATAGTTTTCGTGAGGCGTCAGCTAATGATTAAGACTCCGGTTGCATCCGAAACCAGCCGGATAAACAATGCCGATAGACTCGATATATATGCATGAGTAAAGCGTTGTTAAATAAATAATTACGATACCACAATTATCCAACTCCTATATGTAAATAAATGAAGATATAATCCAACAAGCAGAAACCACTATTTTCTCATGAATTAATACAAAAAACCAAGGCCATGGAGTTGCATTTGTAATGTTTATTTCGTTTATTTTTGGACCGGACATGATGAAGTATCTTTTGTGTCGGTGACATAACTTTACAACAAAAACAAAAAGCTTTTTCTCATACGACCGGTTGTATTTATCTGAGATGTGATCTGGACACAGGTTGGTTTTCGCGAGTTATTTCGTTTACGTGTGACTCGTGTAGGCGGGCAACTAATTGTGTCCACTGATACTATGATAAGAGGTCAAGGTCGGTACGTTTTCAGTACATATTATAACATAAAACAAAGTCAACCACGCTGCCTCTCTATACCTATACAATATACATATATGCTTAAAACTTTCAAGCTATGCTACAGATTTCGATGCGTTTTTTATAATAGATACAGTGATGCAAGGGAAAGGATTTAAAGATTAATACATGTACAGTTTAGTAGAGAAATGTAGCTTATTTTAGAGGTTTCTATATTCTGTATTGACATATTAATAGGCTTTCAATTCAAAAGCTGGCACCCAAAGAGATAGATCAAAAAAAGTCTGCGACAGCATAATATGTTTAAAGGGTTGGCTCTCACTATTTTTTTTTTTCGGCAGTAAATTACTAATGTTCTAAAATAACGCTCATTTGCGGCGTTGCATTGATAAGATGGCATTAATCCTTCAACTGTTACAAGAAATTAAAATTAAATAAAGTTGCTCTCTATATTATTTAAATTCTTAAATATCTTTGGAGATATAACATTTAGACCGCTTGGTTTCTTAAAACGGGACTAAAATAATTTAGATGCTGACGCAGGCAGCTGCTAAACAAGAATGATAACTTAAACTCTACGGGATATTGAGATAGCTATTGTACGCTATTACGCAAACTGGATTATATATTGATATCATACTTTTATCTGTTTTTTATTTACATTTCACAATCAGGGGACTTTTAAAAATATATTGCCCAGCGACATTTATAGCAACATTATATAACTCAATCAAATTACCTATTTGCATAAAATATATTTTAAGAATTTCGTCATTGCAAGGCCAAAATACTTGTTAGCAAAAATTAGTTGGCATCGAAAAAGCGAATTTAATATATGTATGTAGGTGTTATATTGTCATCACGCATTTTCATTTTTCGCAAACTTATAAAAGTAATACAAAACAATTCGAATGGTGATATCGGCTACAGATTGCGTTGGATAATTAATATAAGTAACAGTAGACCAATCATCAAACCTATAAAATTCATGTTTAATTAATAAGTTTTAAATTTTAATGTTGCAGTGTACGCTGCGCACGCGCTGCCATGTTTATCGTGCGACGCGGAGGCGCCGTCGTGTCTGTCGTGCAAGGCGGACGCGCCGCTCGCGCACATCGACTCCGGCTGGCTGTACGGCGCGCGCCGCGTCGCTGACAACGGCGTCGCCTACGCCAGTTTCCGAGGAGTGCCCTACGCTAAACAGCCCATTGGAGAACTTCGGTTCAGAGTGAGTCATTAACATGACTTCTTACTGTAACTTTATTAGTTGAGATTTCAAAGACACATCAAGAAACGCATATTGGTGTCATTTTTTTTCCAGGTCTTATTCAAATGTTCAACTAAACGTCTTTAGATAAACCGTTATAATGAAAATTATAACTTGTTACTTTTAACCCGCTCTGCGACAAGTTCGCAAACTAACAGAAAAACTGCTCTATTTTCAGGAACTAAAACCAGCAGAACCTTGGGATTGTTTGGACGCAAGAAACGAGGGTCCAATCTGCTTCCAAACGGACGTATTGTACGGGAAACTTATGCAGCCTCAGGGCGAGAACAACCCGAGCTCTGTTGACAAGCCTCAGTGCAGAGGCCAGGAGGCTTGCATCCACGCCAACATCCACGTGCCGCTGGAGAGCTTGCCGCACGTGGACCGCGACCACTGCCAGGTGGCGTTCCCCGACAAAGCCGGCTCTGGTCTGCCGATCCTGGTGTTCGTGCACGGCGGCGGCTTCGCCTTCGGTTCAGGCGATGCCGACGTGTACGGCCCCGAGTATCTCGTCAGCAAGAAAGTTATCGTGATCACGTTTAACTACAGGTAAAATAAAAATACAGACTTTTCGTCCTTTATCTAATGTATGATAACGCAACAATCTGCACGAATAAGTTTTATAAACTTAAAAGTTATGCTAACACCAACTCTGACTATAAGACAGAACTTATTCCAATTCATTCCCTTTCGTTAACTATGCATATTTCAAGGAAAATATTGAGATATCCTAACATATGTTTTATCTAGAAGAACTCATTGCTAACCTTGACCATATATGTTTATTCAATCTTACATTAAATATTTCAGACTGAACGTGTTTGGATTCTTGTCTCTGAATACACCAGAGATCCCCGGCAACGCCGGTCTGCGGGACATGGTGACGCTGCTGCGCTGGGTGAAGCGGAACGCGAGAGCCTTCGGCGGAGACCCCGACAACGTGACCATCGCGGGCCAGAGCGCAGGCGCCGTCGCAGCGCATATGTTGGCACTGTCGAAAGCTACCAAAGGGTTATTCAAACGGTACGACTCTAACTGTTGACTAATGTTCCGAAGCAAACAAATCTTAATCCTTACTACGTAGCTACATATAATTTTAAATATAAGGTAATAGAAACGTTATCTGCATATCTATTGCCATAAGCACATACCTATACATTTTAATGACTTAATTTGTTTTAATTTGACAAAAAATTATCAACGTTGACATAAGAAAGAAAGAAAGAAAATATATTTATTTGTGCTAAAAAAGTGACGCAGACATGCATAATAGTATCACAATGCGATGTTATGAAGTCTTATTTCAGAGACTAACAAGATGTTCCCAACTTTACAGGGCCCTACTGATGAGCGGCACTGCTACGTCTGGCTTTTTCACTCCCTCGCCGTTGTTTGCACACCTGATGTCTAATAATCTGTTGATGTGGATGGGCATCAACTCCACCGACTCCGAAGAAATCCATCGCCAGCTCATCGAGCTGCCCCCCGAGAAGCTGTGCGAGGTCAACAGCGGCCTGCTCGAACACATCGGACTCACCACATTCACACCTGTAGTGGAGTCGCCGATACCTGGCGTCGAGACCATAGTGGACGACTACCCAGACGTACTGATAGCTAACGGACGAAACAAAGACATTCCACTAATGGTAGGATATACCAGCGATGAATGCGAGACTTTCCGCCATCGACTGGAAAGTATCGACTTGGTCGAGAGAATAAAGCAGAATATAACGGTCATAGTGCCACCTAAAACTCTGTTTACGACACCTCAAGAGTTAGTCTTGGACGTGGCTAAGAAAATAGACAGAGCCTACTACAACGGTACAAAAAGTCTAGACAGTTTCATTGCGTCATGTACGGAAGGGTTCTATGAGTATGCTGCGCTTAAGTTGTCAGAGGAGCGCGCGCGGGTGGGCGGCGCTCCCGTGTACTTGTACCAGTTCTCATATGAAAGCCCGAGCAGCGCCATCAAGCAGGAGATGGGTGCCAGCTACAGGGGAGTGGGTCACATCGAGGACCTCACGTATGTGTTCAAAGTGAACTCAGTAGTGGGCACGCCGGGGTCGATACCACCCACACCTACCGATGTCCAGATGAAGAACTTGATGAGAGACTTCGTCGTGAACTTCATGACTTGCAGGTAACTATTGTATTGTGTTAAGGAAATGGTTGTATATGTGCCGAAATCAAATGCGACATGAAATATGCTACTTTTAAATAACTTAGATAATTTTATTTGTTCGTCAAATAGACGTCGTTACATAAAAGGTCCAAAAACTAACGTGTCGTTATGTTAATTTCAGCCAACCGATCTGCGATGACGTGCACTTGCAGTGGCCAGCCTTTAAAGGAAGCCAATACCAGGACATAGAATCGCCCACGGCTTACCAGAGCAAACAGATCTCCCCGAGACAGCGGGAGATCATCAAGTTTTACGACAGCTTGAGCGTGATATAGAACGTGAAGGAACGGCGGTGGATGTAAAATATTCGACAGTGGCAGACTTATGGGAACAGTGGCAAGAGACCCGAGGGTAATGGTTTCGGTTGTAAGTTTGATTCTGATCTCGAGAGCACAGACAGTACGTGGGATGTGGCTGCGTTTGACACTTTTACTTAAGTTTTTTGTCATAATTTATTTTGTAAGTTTCGTTTGTCCAACTCTAGTCCATGATTAATGTAAATACTTGCCCTTTTTGGTTCTGTTTTTTTTAGAATCTGTCTTGGACTAAATGTTTGTATATTTATGATTTATATGCAATAGTGTGTTGTGTATCGATACGAAAGTATGTTGATGTCATATGAAAAATAGCAATACATGTTGGCACGATTTTGGACATGCTAAAAAGGATCTTAACAAAAATGTTTTAGAATTTGAATGAGATGTCTATTTCGTATATTTAGAGATCTACTTTTAGCAACACGTGTGTTTATGAGATTTGTGAGTTGCCCGCACTTTATAGCGAATATTTTGTGAGAAACTATGGGACAAGGTTTTGAGCTAGTTTTAGTTAAAGATAAATGCGACATTTTTAACATAATTTAATTGTCTTATGCTTAACTTGGTCTTGTAATAAGTTAAACCCAGAACAATACTAGAAGCTCTACAAAATTAAAGTCCGCCCACTGTTTACTTTTAAGTTATTTTTAAGTAATGTTAGTTTGTATGGAATTGTCAAGTTTATGCGGCACAGAGTTATTTTGGCAAAAAATAAAACTTAGATAGGATCATTCATACTTAAACGATACAACGGCTATCTCATGCATATCGCGATCGCGAGCCTAGTCTTGGACCAAACCGGAGTCCTTACATGATTAAGGACTCCGGTTTGGTCCAAGACTAGGCTAGGTGACGCTACGGCGTAGTTCAAATTCGACCGACCTCGTCTCATGATTCAAACATATTCTTGAGTAAACAGTCATTTCTTTTAACTATGAATAATCCTTACGAAACAAACTTCAAATCGTTTCTATAATAGCTTTACAGTATGCTTTGTATACGTTTTTAATTCACATACAGACAGAGACCATTTAGTGAATGTTGGAGTAAATTTGTGACTTCACACTGAGTAATGAGACACTTGGTTTTACTTGTTCGTATCATAGTGTATCTTATAAGACATGTGCCGTGTAAGCCAGGAATTCTAGATGCGTAATTAAGCGACTGATGTAACGTATTATTATTTGAGTATAAATAGTTAAGTTCATTGCGTTTGTAAATATTCCACTTTCTAATGTCATTTTTACATTCCCGCACAATGACGGAGGCGAGTACAATGCGAGCCGCGATCGCGTGGCTTTATATTGAATGTTTTAAATAAAATTATTGCGAACGGACGTGCTCATTGTATTTTTATTTCTATTCATTGTTGTTGCAGCGCCGTTTAGGGATTCTTAGGGTTCCTCCCTATTAGGTTCAGGTTGTATGCTGCATTCTATAAACATAAAAGAAGTCAATAAATTAGGTTTCATAATTTGGGTAATTTATCATTAACACTTTATTATTCAGAGCAACTTACTGTTAGTAAAAATAAGTGTTAATTAGACGCTAGGGTACATTTAGACGGTTTAATGCTGATTCTATTTAATTATTCGAATTGCCTGTGCTAAAACACCTGTACGTGGTTAATATTAATGTGATAACTTATTCGCCACTATGCTTCACCGTCGTTTGAAAACTAGCGTATCTCATCAAAATATTATTCACCATAGTGGGCACAGACCTTAAGTGGAACCACTGGTGCAGACAACAGCGGCAGACACCGATACTGTTTAGTGTACCCGTAGCCAGGAATCATGCAGTATTGAAATAACACGTTATGAAATTGGAACCATCCGATAATAGTAACAACTTAGGTGTAAAGACAAAACCAAAAGTTACAGAGACGTAAAAGAAACATTGTATATTTGCGGGAAGACGATAAAAGACAGCGAATTTCCAAGAAAACGATATTATCAAAGCCTCTTCCAAGCTTTCTCCTCAAGTAATGATAATTTTGAAGTTGGTGACGTTCTTATACATGGTGATGGTGACGCGACAGAATGTGATCAGCATCGCCCAGGGGCTTCTGCGGGGGGTCGCGAGGGAAGGGTACGTGTCCTACTCCGGAATACCTTACGCCAACATAACGGGCCCAACAGGCAGGTTCGCGGTGAGTAATCATAGCTAGGTAGGTAGGTATAATTGTACATAAAATACTTAGTGGTTTCTTAGGATTACGCGAATTTTAGACATTGAAATAAAACTAGTTTTACGGAGACAGGCCTGCTCGTGACCATGATACCTGAAAAGGTGTCGATAAGTCGGGAACTAAAATCTAAAATTAAATCGCGATAAAATCCGTAAAGTAGTTTTATTTCAACAAAATATACTTCCTCCACCAAGGAGATCAATATAAAGCAAGGAGGAGGAGTGAATCAAAACTTGTAACTAGTAAAGGATCAGTTACAGTTAACTCTAATTTATATTAGGGTTCACAATGTTTCCTAGAGTTACATACTTAATTTTAATTTTAGAGAGCTGGCCTGGCTCCGCTTTGGGCTGGCATTCGGGAGTCTAGGACTGTAAACTGTAAGTCGGCGTCCGAGGCCGAAGACTGCTTGCTGCTGGACGTGCACGCGCCGTCAGCAGTGGGGGGCAACTGGCCGGTGCTGGTGTGGGTGACCGGGGGCAGCGGCCCTTACCAACCCGGCAAGCTGGTGCAGGAGGGAATCATTGTAGTTGTCGTACACCATAGGTAAGAGCATATCCTCGTCTAAGCAAACTTCATAAACGGCAAAATACATAAAAATGAGTTTTTTTACTCCAACTAAACTAAATTATGTGAAGTTTTTTCGGTAGACAGGGGCCTGTTGGATTTCTATGTTTGGGAAATGAAAAAGTCCCTGGGAACGCAGGAGTGAAGGACGTTGTACTAGCTTTGCGATGGGTGCGCGATAACATTGTCGCCTTCAAGGGAAATCCAGACAAAGTAGTGCTCGCAGGCCAGAGCTTTGGAGCCGCCATGGTGGAGGCTGTGATACTCTCTTCTATGGCTACCGGCCTCTACCACGGAGCTATCTTACAGAGTGGAAGTGCTCTTGCTCCATGGGCATTTAACTACGATGCGGAAGAACGAGCTCAAGCTCTGAGGATATCCTCTAATATTGACGTCGTTGCTGATGATCTTACAAAATTGCTACTACGCTCTAATATAGACGATTTAGTGGACAAAGCTAATAAACTTGACGTTCCATACTTTCCTTTTGGGATGTGCATTGAGAGTCCATTAAAGAAGGAGGAAAGACTGTTATCTGCGGCACCATTTGACTTGTTGCTAAGCAAGAAAGGGACTTCGGTGCCTCTGGTCATAGGGTATAACGACAATGAGGCTTATGTGTTCATATCAATGTTAAGAGAGGCAAGAGTCTTCAGAAGAATGTCGGGTGATCTAAGTTTTCTGTTACCAGAGGAATTAAAGTTTTTCAACAGAAGAGAACGAAAGCAAATCGGAAGACAGATCAAAGATATGTATTTTAAGAGAAATTCTACAATGGCTGCAGTTTTAGCTTACCACAGGTAAGGTCATGTTTGCACATTACAATAATAAATTTTGACATTGTATAAACTATATAAAAAATTCTACAGTTAACTTTTAGGTAGTTCAAGTTTGTTGCGAATAATGCAGAAAAAACACAATTATGAAAACAGTTAGTATCTCCATGACGATCTTGTTCTCACCTATTGTATACAACTATCGCCAAAACATCATGACCCACCATAGAAATATTGCCTATAGAAATCTAATAAAAATATGCTTACTCTATCGTAAACATTATTTTTACAATCAAGTAATAAAAAAATGTTCATGAGTTACAATTAATTGCAAAAAGTTTTAATTCATGTGGCTATTGAGGCTAATCTAAATTTCTGAAATATGATCTACTGCAGTGATGACACAGTTTAAATAGAGGTATAGAAATAGAGTAGTATAGGATACTGATACAGGTTCTAACAACTATTCTCAAAGTGGATAACTAAATTTTATTGAATACTAGCTTTACGCCCGCGTCGAGGTCGGTTATATCGCGTTTCCAAGAGAACTCTTCAAAAGTCCGGGATAAAAACTATCCTATGTTCTTTCTCGAGGTCAACTCCATCTCTGTACCAAATTTCATTAAAATCAGTTCAGTGGTTTAGACGTGAAAGCGTAACAGACAGACAGACACAGTTACTTTCGCATTTATAATATTAGTAGGGATTATTATATTATTATTATTGAATATACATTAATGACTAGGGACGCGTACTTCACTAGTCACATACATCGGAGTGTCCGCCACCACGTGACGACGGCACCTGTCTTCTACTATCAGTTTTCATACTCTGGTGAGGTCGGAGTCCAGCAGGAGCCTGGGCTCCAGAAGGAGGGCGCAGCACATTCTGATGAGCTATCATATCTGTTTAATGAGGGTGACCTTGAAGGAGAGGACGGCGTTATACAACGACGACTAATTAAGCTCTGGACGAATTTTGTCAAGCACTTGTAAGTTCTGTTTATTTTGCCGTGTAATTATTTAGTTATGTTTTCATGACATCGAAAGGAGGGGGTAATCTTCACAGCTCAGAAGTAAAATTATTTGATAATGACTGGCTCACACGTATTTATCGCCCGACTATTCTCAGGCGGAGGGCGACTGGAGTCCTTAATCATGCGCAGACACGGCAGCACGGATAAATACGCGTGTGTAATCAAATAATTATGAATCGGCCTCACGATAGTTATTTTAATAATATAGTTCTGAAATAGTAGTTAATATAGTAGTACACCATGATGGTGGCCTGATATCGCAACTTAAGTAATTACCGTATCGGAAGTTGGGTAGTCAGCGTAATTTGCGTGCAACTATGTATTACGGTTCGACTTAATTAAGCAATTTTTTAAATTCTTTTTGAGGTAGCTGATAACCAAAACTGTCAAGAATATTACAAGCGGCAAATTGTGTATTCCAGGAATCCGTCTCATGAAAGTGATGTGTCGTGGGAGCTATCGAGACCCGGCAGCTATCGCCTTCTAGACATTGGCGCCGATACGAAGATGATGGACTACCCTCATTCGAGATTCATGCGTATGTGGGACGAGATCTACGAAAAGTATTATTACACGAGAAATCGTATAGCTAATTGAATATAAGCGTTAACATCCTTATCCACATTTTATTATGCGCCTATTGCCCTAATCATTTAATAAAACATCACGCTACTTATATTTTCGTAACACTTTGTGTAACAATTTCTGTTTTTTTTTTTCCATCAAATGTGTGCTCCTCGACTTTCTTGTGTGTTTCCACAACTGTCCTTTTTCTATTCAAATATTATTTTTGTTCTCCCTGACCCCAGAAGATCATCGGATCTGGGCTGGGTAAATTTATTTTCTCCTAAACCCCCATACATTGCAATATTCTTCTTTTTCATCTACTCTTTTTCGGATTTATTCGTTGCTAACTCTGTATCTCTTCTTACCTTCGCCAACAACAATAAAAAACTTAAATTTAAATTTATATTATGCGCTTTTTACTGACTTTTATTAACAAAGGTTTTGATATCGATTGTGACGTCATCGGTCACACGGACTACATAAATAGTTAAGCAAAACTGAACACCCTTTAGAAACACTACAATATTTGTACAAAAATAACATGCATCTTAGCTGACATTGATGCAAGCAGGAGTTTGCACAAAAAACATCACAACTCAAATACTACAATGAATCGAGAAACACACAAAGATCTGTCTCGAGTATCTGTTAGTGTCTTCTATATCTGGATAACCCCTCTTCATTCTTCAAAACTTCATCGAACACCCAGTATAAATTATAAATGAGGTTGAAAAAACTAAACGAGGATTTCAATCAAAAGGATTAAAAAAATATTGTTCTTAGATCCCTAATGAAATGTTAGTTCGAATGAAATCGTACCCACCGCCCGCCGGCGTATTCAGTTTGATTTACGTTTATTGAGCAGATTTGTTTGACGTTTGTTAACAACTTATGCTTTTAATGAGTTATTTACCGAACACTTAAGTACAATAATTAAGCGTGCGGTGTTCTAATTAATTGCTACATGCAACTAGACAAGTAGCTACTCAAATCATTACTTCAGTCAGAGATACGAATGACTATTAAATCAGTAAGCTGCGAACTTAGTATGTGTGTGTTAAGGCTTAACATGAGGTAGCTCAGGTACAAATCAACAAAATACTTGCTACAAGACTAGAATCATATAGTCGTAGACTTCAATTGAGGCCGAGATCTCAGTTCGCGCGTTGGTTTACGTTATTGGTATTAAGTGTTGTGAGTGCAACAGATAATGACACGTAAACGTTTGGCAGCGACTTTTGTGACCACCGCATGTTTCTGTAAGTAGCTAAGGTGTTTTTAAGATGTCACAAATAAAAATGGTTTACTAAGTAGTTTACATAGTTTTAAATTAACTCTTCAATATTAAAACAACCATTAATAAGACAAATAAAGAGAGTTTGATTTATATTATCGATTCTGCCTATTCAGATTAAATCTTAGTTACTGTTATCACGTTTGCGATCTGCAATAACTATAGAGAGAACCGTATCTGTATTTAAAGTAATTGTGACGGCATCTGAGGAGCTCAAGTGCGACGTGCGCTTGCGCATCGAGTCGGGCTGGGTGTGTGGTCTGCTCAGACGAGCAGAAGACGGCGGAGAGTACGCCAGCTTCCGGGGAATCCCGTATGCGGAACAACCATTAGGCCAACTGAGGTTCAAGGTATAAAATCAGCTAATACATCACCTTGGTACATACCCAAAATATAGTTATGCTCTATTGTACTATCACATTGTAGGAATTGCAGCCAGCAAGACCTTGGCCACATCTTCTGGACGCCACAGAAGAAGGACCTGTATGTCCTCAGCACGATGAGATATATGAACATCTGATCGACCCGCATCGGGGCATGAGTGAAGCTTGCATCTATGCCAACATCCACATACCCCTGGCAGCCCTATCCTTAGCTCAAACACGCGATAATAGCAGTAACTATTCCGAACACGGACAACAAGGAGTGAAGAAAGGGTTTCCTATTTTGGTATTCATTCACGGTGGAGGCTTTCAAGCAGGACTCAGTGACACCGATCTTCACGGACCAGAATATCTTGTCAACAAAGGAATTATACTCATCACTTTTAATTACAGGTAATTGAAAAAGACCTGAGATTGGGACAAGAATAATGTATAACTTCTAAATAACTTTATTGTTGTTCGTTTTCAGAATAAACGTCTTCGGCTTTCTCTCTTTAAATAATCCAAAAATCCCTGGCAACAACGGCCTCCGAGACCAGGTGACGTTACTGCGCTGGGTGCAGAGAAACGCCGAAGCCTTCGGGGGAGACCCGGACGACGTGACGCTGGGAGGACAGAGCGCAGGCGCGGCGTGTGCGCATATACTGTCCTTGTCGAATGCTGCTAAGGGTCTGTTTAAAAGGTAGGGTAAGGATTCTTTAAGTTATTTACTTCTAGGGGTTATCCTGATAAATAAGCGTAAACCGTTTCTAAATAAATAATTATGAATTTGCCTACTAAACTTTTTCAATAATATTTTGCTTAAAATTATTACATTGTGTAGTTTTGATAGTAACTGTCGTGAGAATGATTCATTATTAAATGATGTAACGGTTTACTCACGCGGATTTATCGAGGTAGCCCGACTAGTTTCGGACCCAACCGGAGTCCTTAATCATAAGCAGACGCGGCGGGATCCCGCCGGATCCCGCCGCGTCTGCTACATAAATACGCATGAGTAAACCGTTACATCATTTAATAATTGTGTAGTTTATTCTGGAGGATAAACTAGACCCTTAATCGTTACTTTGAATCGAGTTCATTGATATAAAAAATACTTTTTGTTTATAATCAATTCAATTCTGTCATCTATTTTAAAATATTTGTTTTAGAGTCATTTTGATGAGCGGTACGGCCATACCTTCATTTTTCACAAGTTCGCCGATATATGCCAATTTGATCGCTAGTGCTTTCCTAGCATACTTAGGTATAAATGCAACAAGCCCTGACGACATACATGACGCATTAATTAAAACGCCTTTAGAGGACATCCTCAGAGCGAACACTCGGATTCAATACGATTTCGGGCTGGTTTCATTTACACCTGTAGTCGAACCTCCATACCAAGGGGTTACAAGGATACTGGATGACACCCCAACTAATCTGATGATCCAAGGTAGAGGGAACGAGCTTCCCTTTCTTGTCGGCTTTGCTGACCAAGAGTGCGAGTTTTTCAGGCGAAGGCTAGAATACTTGAAATTCTTAAGCCGCATCAAAATAAATCCGCTCCTTGTCCTGCCGGCGAGAATACCATTTTCTACACTTCCAAATGTGGCCTTGCAACTGGCTGAGAAAGTAATCAAGAGATACTTCCATGAAAAGCCAAGCATAAAAGACGTTTTACAAGTATGCAGAGATAGTTTTTTTGAATATCCTTCGTTCAAATTAGGACAGTTGAGGGACGAGATGAAGGCAGCTTCATTCTACTTGTACCAGTTCTCATATGAAAGTGATTACAGCGTAGTAAAAGCAGGTCTCCGGTTGCAGTACAAAGGCACTGCTCACGTAGAAGACCAGACTTTTGTTTTAAAGGACAATACTATTCTGAGTGGTGAAAAATCTCTTCCGCGGAGTGACAGAGATGACCTCATGCAGAAGCTGATGACAACATTTGTAGTCAATTTTATGCGATGCAAGTAAGTTGGTTCTTTAACTTGGAAGTCTATTAAATTAGCTCAACCATGATTTGGAATCAAGATGAAGATACATGCCTTTTGAGCTTTCACCGCATTTTTAAATAGATCAAGTTTATTTTTTATAGTGACCCGACCTGCGGTTCGGAGTCAGGATGGCACCACCTTCATGCTCAGAACCTGAACTATCTAGATATTAACGATCCAGTACTATTACAAAACACGGTGCCGAGGCACGACCAGAAAGACATGATCCAGTTTTTCGACGGGATTGAAGATATTGCTAGGTAAAATCATCTTTGGTTATGCATTTCATCACTTAGAAACTGAATATTTGCTTCGCTTCATGATGGACCAAACATGTAACTAATCCTAATAAAGTATTGTATTAAAGTATATTTAATAAAAAAAAAATTGTTGCAGAAATTTTTCAATAAGAGCCACAAGTGAACTGCTGCCATCATAGAGATGGAATACGATAATCCTTTGGACGAAACTTTGTTCAGATTATATTTCAACGAAAAGATATTTTATAAACAACAATTTACCAATAAAACGCTCAACTTAACATTTCTTTCCTTTCACCTAGAATAAACATCCATGGAGAACATAATCTTCAAACCAGATAAATTTTACAATTTTGCGTTTAATTTGAGCTCTAATTAAAAAAAAACATATGTGTTATATACTTAGTATGTTTATAGCCGACCCCAACATAGTTGGGAAAAGGCTAGGCCGATGATACTTAGTATGTTTCCAATCTTATTTTTTCATTTTTTACTATATTTAAAAAAAAAAAGTAATTAGTAATTAAACATATTAATTTATACTTTCTGTACTTTGTCAGGTAAAACAGCTATGTAAGTAAAGACACGTATGAAAGTAAACATTGATTGCGTAACGCATTCTTACAGCAGCTTGTGTTTCCACTACCTTTAATGAAGGTATAATTGAATGGAAACTGAATATTTTTCTAACGAATATCATTATACACAAATAGAATTCGACATATGTATATGTTTGAATTGGATGCTCTAACTTAGTAATATTATAAACCCAAAAGTTTGTATGGGTGGATGGATTTTTGTTACTCTTTTACACAAAAACTACTGAAAGGATTTGGA
Source organism: Trichoplusia ni (assembly GCF_003590095.1). NCBI lineage: Eukaryota > Metazoa > Arthropoda > Insecta > Lepidoptera > Noctuidae > Trichoplusia > Trichoplusia ni. The sequence goes on from NC_039500.1 coordinate 4,575,659, forward strand.
AGAAATTTGGTGCAGAGATATCTTTTAAAATGGATTAAAACATGGGTTGGAATGTTTATCCCGATTTTATGTACCCGTAGGATCATTTTCGATTTGTAGCGCGAGCTCAGTTATTCAATTATACGCAACAAAATTAAAGATACTCGTTACGGTATTACTCATTCATATCTGTACAATTTGACCGAGGAGGCACCCACAGTAATAACTGCTACGTTTAGGACCATGCACGTATAGGTATAGAAAGAAAATGGAGTATCACAAAATGTACTTAGTCAGAAAGACCGAATCAAATTTTGAATACGGATAAAACCGGGGAAAAGGCTAGTTATGCATGGCAGCATGAAACCATGACGCTGTACAAAGTTATATAATATATTTTTCATGAAAGTAGTGGCCTTGTAAATTTCCAAAATATATTTGTCATTAAATATTTGAACTGAATATAATTATTATCCGTATAAATGTGACGGAAGTGTAAATAACTAGAACAATCTGGCTTAAAGATGGCAGTGATCTACTTGTACTGTATTGGCTTTGTGGCTTGTTTCTACGGCGGTAAGATTTGTTAACATTATCATCTATATTTTTTTATTAATTCCCGTCAATTGGGTGCATTTTTATTAGATAGTTTGCGTTATTAATAGACTTTTGGCATATTTTTCAGTTGGTTCAGTCCTATTACCGAACGATGACAAAAAATTGCCATGTGACGTGCGAGCTCAGCTAGACTCAGGCTGGGTGTGCGGCAGCATCAGGCCAGCGGAGGAGGGCGTGCAGTATGCCAGCTTTAGGGGCATCCCCTATGCGCAGCAGCCACTGGGCGCGCTGAGGTTCAAGGTACAAATCATGATTGCCACAAAAACTTGAATTACCTATAGTTCATTTAATTTTAACATGAAATCTAGGCATTCAAATTTTAATCATTGATTTAATTGATCTTTGCATAATTTCAGGAACTGCAAAATTTGAGTCCCTGGAAGGATGTTTTGCTGGCTACTGAAGAAGGTCCCATTTGTCCCCAGTATGACGAACTCTATGGTCGTCTGGTAAATTCCGCAGAGATGAGTGAATCCTGTATCCTTGCCAATGTCCATGTTCCTCTTAACATCTCTTCTTTTGGGTCTAAAAGTGAGTCCCAAGACCAACCGAAGCTACCTATCCTTGTCTTTATCCACGGAGGCGCATTTCAAGCAGGTTCAGGCAATTCTGATGTCCACGGACCCGAGTATCTAGTCAGCAAAGGCGCTATCGTCATCACTTTCAATTACAGGCAAGTGTATCTAACCGATTAATTTGACTAAGTTTTAAAAATTATCTTTTCATTGATTTATTTGTTCATATCATTACAGATTAAACGTATTTGGTTACTTGTCACTCAACTCTACGAAGATACCAGGAAACAATGGTCTCCGTGATGCAATCACACTACTCAAGTGGGTACAGAGGAACGCACTAGCATTCGGAGGAGACCCTGATAACGTCACACTGGGAGGGCATAGCTCCGGCGCCGTCAACACTCATCTATTGTCACTTTCTGAAGCTTCAAAGGGACTATTTAAAAGGTATACATATAACATTAACCTTCACTTAAAATACAATTTAAAGCTTCCTTTAAATACGTATACCGTTTTATTTTTAGAGTGATTCTGATGAGCGGCGTTGCGAATGCAGGATTCTATACCGCTTCTCCGATATATGCTGAGACTGTGGCTCAAATGTTTTTGGGACTCGTAGGCATTAACTCTACAGACGCTGATGAAATCCACGACCAACTCATACAAATGCCTCTCGAAAAAATCATGGAAGGTTATAGGGTCATGCAATTCCAAACTGCTGTAGTCGCTTTTGCTGCTGTAGTCGAATCAAAATTTGATGGCGTAACCCAGATTTTAGATGACGATCCAACGAATCTTATAAAACAAGGAAGGGGTAAAGATCTGCCGATGATTATAGGATCTACATCGAATGAGTGCGAAACCTTTAAACGAAAAATAACCTATCTAAATATGGTAAAACTCATTGAGCAAAACCCAGCAATAGTATTAGCTCCACAGATTACATACACTGTGGCTCCCACGAGAGCAACCGAACTGTCGCAAACCGTGTTGGATAGATACTTCCAGGGGAATGTAACGATAGAAAAATACATCCCGTGTTGTTCAGACACGTTCTTTGTATATCCTGCCATTAAAGTAGCAGAGTGGAGGGCGTCCCTGGGTGGCGCACCCGCTTACAGATACGAGTTCAATTTCGACAGCACATTTAACGTTGCAAAAGCTGGTCTTATGCTGAACTATGAAGGGAGTGGCCATATTGAAGATCTGACTTTCGCATTCCGCTCTAACTCATTAATGAGACCTAACGAAAAATCATTTCCACCACGCACAAGAGACGATCTCATGAAGAACTGGATGACATCGATTGTAGTCAACTTCATGCGATGCAGGTTAGTTATTGTGAAGTTATGCTATGTGATGGTGATTCGTAGGTCATAAAACAGAAATGTTCAAACCACGTTACTTTTGCAGCAAGCCAGTCTGCGATGATGAAGCCACCTGGCCAGCTACTGACGCGCAGCAGCTGAACTACCAGCAGATCAGCGAACCGGTGTTCACCAACAACAACGTGCCGCTGACAGAGGCACAAAGAAACATGTTCGACTTCCACAACCAGGTGTTCCAAAGCGCAGGAATATAAGAATCTACAACAACTTAAGGATTATCTTCTAAGATTGAATTACAGCCAAGATTGTAATTTTTCTGTACATGATTACATGAGCTGCCATGACCTGATATAAAAATTGTTGTAACCACTAACTACTGGGCTGTAATTATTTAAATTCCTCCAAACTTTGCATGAACATTGATGATAATCATTGTTAACATCAAATTGCCACTTATCTTATTCAGTCATCCAACACCAAACTATATTTAATACACTTAGCTCAGAACAATACAGCAAAAAAAAATATGAATATTTATAACATATGAACAATTTCCGCGTAATATTAACAATTAGTATTCCAACATTTAACTTTTTTTTCTATTAATTTGGGACTTTTATAACATTTAACATGTTCATAGCAAGGCGGCAATTGTTTGATAGCGCCATCTTGCATCGCTTACTTCACTCAGGCGCTCGAGTAAATACATGCGAGTTCTGATTTCACGTAAAGCAAGCCTCTACCGACAGATGGCGTTTTACTCCGCATGTTGTCTAAAAATGTCAGTCCCAAAGGATTTTCTTCGGATTCATACTGTAGATGTTAAAAATACAACAAATTTCAATAAAAACTCCTGTTGCTGTATGAACTTTGTACATTATTGGTTGGATTCTCATGAAAGAGTATTGACTTAGGTAAATGCCATTGAAACTAGATGTTACTCTTTTTTCTTTTTCTCTTATACATGACATTGTACCTGAGTGATTAAAGGCGCTAAGTAAATAACAACAGAAGGTCGAATTATATCATCTGTGTTCAACGCGATTTATGACAGATTACGTACTACTTTCTACAAATATAATCTAAGATGCTTTAAAATATTTCCAACGCAATATAAAATAATCTCAGTATATAAAGCAGTGGAGGCTGAATTATATTTTTAATGTTACAAAACTAGTGTCATGGTTAAACACTTGAATTGTTTTTGGTTGTTGGCCATACATTTCTTTTGCGGTAATTTATTTTTATTTAAAAACTTGTTGTGTCGTTTGATATGTATTTTCAATAAAACCTTTATAATCGGAAAAGTCGGAGTAGGGATATGGGTGAAGTGATGTGTGGGATGCATTGACGGGGATTCATTAATGACATGTGGTTTCATTAAAAGCGTGTCAATTGAAATGAGTGAAAGATTATACCAGAATAATAGAAGTGGAAGAGGCTGCTTGTCGAATTATCAAACCTAATTCCGCGGACCCGGAAAGGTTATTTTCGATAGTGTTCTTTTTATAAAATGCGTGTTAATCCGTATGTACAGTTTTAACTTAGCTGCACAGCAAAACAATAAAGTTGTTACACGCTACTGAGGCCGGTTAATTGTTATGGATATATGAGCTTCATAACCACGTGAAAGAAGTCGCGAGCAACGGCTAGTCCTGGATAAAATCTTATTTTACTTTTCAGTAAATTGTATGCTATGGCCGAATATTGACCAAAGGTATCACGCCAACCAAAGGCCTCAATGTGACGTGCGAGCTCAGCTAGACTCTGGATGGGTGTGCGGCAGCATCAGGTCGGCGGAGGAGGGTGTGCAGTATGCCAGCTTCAGAGGTATTCCCTATGCGCAGCAGCCACTCGGACAGCTGCGGTTCAAGGTTGGGAACTTTTTTGAATATCTATTTACATTTATCTAGTTTGCAAAGATCTGACTGCGTTATCCCAAATTTTGTTTGTTATGGTTAAAGACTGTTATTCCTCTTGGCGTAGGAACTTCAGCCACTAAAACCTTGGAACGGAGTTTTAGAGACTATAGAAGAGGGTCCTATTTGCCCACAGTATGACGAGATATACGGCCGCATGGCCAGGCCGACGGCCATGAGTGAGGCATGCATTTATGCCAATGTCCATGTTCCGTTCAACGAATATACGTCCTATAATCAGACCGCGAACTATCTTCCCATACTTGTTTTCATCCACGGCGGTGGATTTCAAATCGGTTCAAGCGGATCAGACATCCATGGGCCCGAATATTTAATGAGCAAAGGCGTTATAGTCATCACCTTTAATCACAGGTAAGATACACGGACCAGGCAATATATTTTTTGTCTGGTTTCTATCTTCTTTACATATAACAGGATTCCCAATCTTTTTATTAGTAATTCATTGTTATCTGAGATAATTATAAGATGTTATGTACTGCTTTATTATTTTAGGCTTAACGTGTTTGGATATCTATCTCTAAATTCAACGAAGATCCCTGGTAATAATGGTCTCCGTGATGCAATCACACTACTCAAGTGGGTACAGAGGAACGCTCGAGTGTTCGGAGGAGACCCCGATAACGTCACACTGGGAGGGCAGAGCTGTGGCGCAGTCGCCGCACATCTCCTCTCACTTTCTAAGGCTTCTGAGGGTCTGTTCAAGAGGTAATATTATTTAAGTCTTGATTTATTGACACGACGTATAGTGCAACATAAATCATTGTAATGTTGTATTTTCTTAGGTTAATTCTAATGAGTGGCGTGGCCACAGCAGGATTCTACACAACTTCACCTTCATACGCTCAAATGGTAGCTCAAATGTTTTTGGGAAACGTAGGCATTAACTCTACAGATGCTGATGAAATCCACGACCAACTTGTACAGATGCCTCTCGAGAAGATCATGGAAGCTAATAGGATTGTTCAATTTAAGACAGGAGTGATCTCTTTTGCACCTGTTGAGGAGAGGGAACTTACTGGAGTATCTCGGATTTTGGATGACGATCCAGCAAATCTTATTAAACAAGGACGGGGAAAAGACCTCCCAATGATAATAGGTTCTACGACGAAAGAATGCGAGTTTTTTAAAAATAGAATTATATATTTAGACCTAATAGGGCTTATTAAAGAAAACCCTTCCGTAGCTTTACCAGTCAATATGTCATACTCTGTATCAGCTAATAAATCGTTCGACCTGTACCAAATGATCTCGGATAGATATTTTCAAGGCAATTTGACAGTAGAAAAGTATTTGCCATATTGCGCAGATTCATTTTTTATTTATCCTGCAATCAAAGTAGCAGAGTGGAGGGCGTCCCTGGGAGGTGCACCAGTTTACAGATACGAGTTCAATTTTGACAGCACTTTTAATGTTGTCAAGTTTACTCTAATGCTGCATTACTCAGAAGGAAGCGCCCACGTTGAGGATATGACGTTCGTATTTCGTACCAACTCTATGATGGGAGCAGACGAAAAATCATTTCCGCCACGCACAAGGGACGACCTCATGAAGTCCTGGATGACATCGTTTGTAGTAAATTTCATGCGATGCAGGTTAGTTATTATGAAGTTATGCTATGTGATGGTAGATTCGCAAGTTATAAAAAGGTCGTGTTTAAAACCACGTTACTTCCGCAGCCAGCCAGTCTGCGATGGTGAAGTCAACTGGCCATCTACTGACGCGCAGCAGTTGAACTACCAGCAGATTAGCGAGCCGGTGTTCATCAACAACAACGTGCCGCTGACCGCGGGACAGAGAGATATGTTCGACTTCTACAACCAGCTGTTCCAAAGCGCTGACATGATTTAGAGATTCTTTAAACAAGCTAGAAGTTCCGTTAAGTTTAAAAATGATATCGCATAAAATATAACCATCAATTATTTTTTGTTATTTTAAATTAAGCTCACCTGTTTCCCGATTTCGAGAATATGACTAAGCCGTGATGCTTACCTGCAAAGACAAAGATTTATTTATTAATCAAATTATATACACAACATAATAGTTTATACCAAGTCGTTGGGCAGTCAAATAATACAAAAAAGAAACTTACAACACTGAAAAAAGGGGACAACTGTAACTACAGTGGACAGAACAACATATAAAAACAGCAATAAACAATCACTTTTCTTTCCTTAACTCACAGAATTTCAAACACATATAACAAAAGTCCACCCATTTCGTCGCAAACAGATCGCATTCAGGTGCTGAAATCAAGAGAGCGTTGAGGACAGGAGCGCGCGGACGAGCTGAGAGTACGTATGAGACAGTGCGAGCGTCAATTGTATAGAAAGAGTGTATAAAAAGCTAGGTAATTATGAAATATCTCGCCGGAATGTTTAGCCCAAAAACAGGCTGAAGTTTTAAAAGTTACATTCAGAATGCTTACTCATTCAATCATACAATTTTCATACTCATAATCTAGAATACTGCTTGTACATTTGTTATTAGTTCGTTAATATCGGCCTATGCGGAGATTTCAATCATCGCCTGATTGGCTTTTAGACAACAATGGCGGCTTATTTTGATCAGAGTAATTTGTTTACTGAGTGTTGATTACAGTTTTGAGATTGCCTGTTATAATTAGTTTTAAAAGATGTTTATTTTGTATATTAAGAGCTTTGTTGGAAGCAGAATTCAGTGCATACTTACAAAACTGCGACCCTTTTCGGATGAAACCAAAGGTCCAAGAGGCAAAGGCACTAAACATACAATTGTTCTTGCTTTCAACTTACATGAAAGAACAGGAACATGTCTGTTACAGAGGTTTTTTCCTTTTACATTTTTTTTTTGCATATGTAATATGGTGAAATGTAGAGCACAAAATAAATAATAGCAAAGCTGTCCTTATCAAACACAAGAGGGGGAGATAGCGAACGATGGTATTACTGAAGCTTGATAAGTAGCCTAATCTCGGTACAGACGATTACAACACAAAAAAGGCATTTAATTTTGGAATATGTATTAAAAACATCCTTATATAGGTATAAGGATTTGAACTACTTGTCTGTTTCCTGAGTCTGAATCCTCAATTATTGTCGAACATCAGCTCATTGATCAGCAGCATGAGCAATCAAAAATACGTTAATTTCAATAAAACTTGAAAAAATAACCTTCGTTAAAATAAACTTGAAATTTAATTTCACTTCAAGCTTTAACACAATTATGTAGACAAAGTTGGTTTGTTGATTCAATTAGTAATATTGCATCGTCCACTTTCACCCTCATAATATAATTTCCTATCGGACGCTGACGTCACTCGCGTGGTCGTGGTCGTGGTCGTGGGCTGATGACTGAAAGTAGGTGTGGACGCTGTGACCTCATGCACTACGCTCCTATGTGTTCCATCAAGCTGCATCGGAAAACTTAACAAGATTCATCAAAATATATTATCATGATCAATTTATAAGATTGATCATGTTGTCCATTAAAAAAAAATCACTAGAAAAAAGGATGTGTGAGAATGTAATATGAAACACCATTCAATATAAAGTCATATTTCGACCGCCTTTTCAAATTAACCGACTTTTAGAAAGTAGGAGTTGTATATTTGTGTTTTTTTCAGTAATTAAAGTTATAATTAGAGTAACTAAAATATGTACATTATACGTGAATAATAACTATATAGTTTTATTTACCATTTTACAGAGTTAAATATTTAAAGTACAATTCATTTGCTATATACAAAAAAAAACATAAACAATAATTAAATCAATGCATCAAAAAAATTATCAGCCGGCAGCGATGCCGATGAATTTTTTGTGTTTTATTTTAAATCCAAATATAAAATAATTATTCTATTTAGGATTAGATACGATACCAGAATTGCTAGCTTTAATGAAACTAAGTCTGCTTCCTACTTGTACTTAATAAATACGTATCCTCATATTTTTTGGTCGCAAAAATGACAAGCTAGAAAATAGGTTTTGTTTGCGAGAGTCCGATGTCATCGATCACGGCTCGCCGACTGCGTCAGTGGAGCGTCCGCGCGCCCTGAGTTCAGTGCCGACTGAAGACTACTACACCAACCAATTTAGGTAAGGACCCTTATAGACCCCTGAACATACTAAACGCTTATCCGAGTAACATTTTCCCGAGTTATTAGCACTGTTAAGTAGTTTACGGTACGGCTAGTCGAGTGGTTGAGGTCACCACGCCACAACACGTGGTTGACGTATCGCGGGTAAAAACGGGACCCGCGAAAAACGTAAAACACTTGTGTTTGTGTGATTCACAAATGCTTGTCCTGAGTCTACGTGTGTTGGAGCTTCTAACTAGAATGTTTCTAAATCTTAATTTTTGATTTAATTCCTCAATGCGGTAACCGTTTATAAAAAAAAAAACTAAATTAAATAGTCCTATGAATATTAAATAACAGTAATTTTAATTAACGGAGCCATTTGTTCATGACGTAGCTAAATAAAAGTTGCAACAGCAATAAATGTTTATATTACATGGTGGTAGAAATGTTCATTAAATGTTCAAATAAAGGATTTATAGTAATTAAATATTATTGTTAAACAATTTCAAGTGTCTTTATTTGTGCATACCATTATAATGAGTTTTATTTCGTAAAAGTGAGTTATTGTAAAACACATATTTATAAAACATTGCCCCTACTACACAATTGGTATTAATTTTCATGTTAATAAGTTTCTATAAACTTGATTAAAAGCCAATTGCTCACCCAGACACCAACCGTGGAAGTAATGTTCGTGGACATCATTTAAACTCATATCTGATGTGGAATCATTTAAATAATCATTTCTTATAGTTCAGTTTTTGATTTATAGGAATGCGTATCGAGACACAGCGTTCATCATGAGTTGGCAGATAGTGCTATGCTTGAGCGCGGCATTAGTGGCTGCCACAAACCTGGCGCAGAACACTCTGGAAGACGACTTGCAGGCTTTGCCTGGAAACGAGCCTCTTATACCTCCAGCCGAAATTACAGGTATTATAAATGAACAAATGGGTGCCATAAATTTAATCGGAAATTCTGAAGAAAATGAAATCATTGGCGAAACTACAACTGAAGAACCAGAAGACACTACTACTACCCAGGAGCCTACTACCACAAAACAAGGCACTACCGAAAAAACCAAGAGTATAACTGAGGATCCCTCTAATGTATCACAAAAGCTGACAATAACAGATAATAAAGTTTCACCTGAATCTGGACCAGAGGTTGGATCCAACGGAGGCGATGAAGGAAATATAGAAGGTGATGGCGACGAGAATAACGAAGTGGGTGGTGGTGGTGGGGACCAGGAAGAGGGCGGCAGTGGGGATCACAATGTGGGTGGTGGCGGGGATCAAGAAGCGGGCGATGGTGGAGATCAAGAAGTAGGTGGAAGTGGCAATCAAGAAGCAGGTGGAGGTGGGGATCCAGATGTAGGCGGAGGAGAGGGTGGCGGTAGTAATCAGGAAGAGGACTGCGGCGGCGGGTGTACGGAAGAGATTGGCGGTGCCCACCCCGATGCGGTTGGCGAGGCTGGTGGCGGTGGTGGCGCAGGAGACAATAATGATCCAGAAGCAATTAGTGCTCAGAGTCATCAAAATATAGAAGATGAGGTAATTTGCGAAGGCGTACATGCAGAAGACGTAACTATTGAGACAACGACTGGGCAAGTCCAGGGAAATTGTTGGAAAGATAAGCCCGATATAATTAGCTACATCGATATACCATATGGAAGCTTTAATATGTTTGAGGTAAGTATTTAAGTTAACAACGGAGTAATTTAATAAATTTTACATAGTATTTAGCTTATTATTTATACGTCTTTTTAGGATCCAGTTCCGCCTAAAAAACTCGACAGTATTCATGAACAGAAAGTCCATGAAAAGCGATGTCCGCAGATGGAAGGCAATACATATGTCGGACACAAGGAGTGTTTGACGTTGAGTATATTTAAACCATTGGAAGCAACGGATGCCAGTGTCCTTTTCCACATTCATGAAGGATATTTTAGTATGGGAAGCGGAAATCCAGCTATTTATGGTCCTGAACATTTAGTGTTAAAAGGTGTTATTCTAATTTTACCAAATTATAGATTAGGACCACTCGGATTTCTGTGTTTGCATAATACTACTGCTCGAGGAAATGCAGCGTTAAAAGACCTTACACTAGCATTAAATTGGGTACATGATAATATAAAGAAATTTGGTGGAAATCCAGCAAAAATTGCCGTGAGTGGAGATGGAACTGCAGGAGCTTTAGCGGGATATTTAGCTTTGTCTCCAATATCTAAGAATTATGTTAGCAAAGTCATCGCAGAAAGCGGTTCGGTATTGTCTCATTGGGCAATTGACAGAACACCCATGGTTATTGCAGCATCGCTAGCACGAGCCATTGGAGAATTTGAGTCCTGGACAGATGTAGAGATAGATACAGTTATAAGAGCCGGAAGAGACCTTACTTTTAGGCCTTGTATAGAAAGAAACATGAGTGATGTGAAAAATTTCATGTTGGCAACACCGTGGGAAATGATAGAGAATCAAGAATTTGCAACAGCTTTTATAATAGGATCTGCACAATACGCAGGCGTTCATGACTTTATTAATGACAACACTATAACTATACAAGGATTCCTGCAGGACATTGGGCGCTTGATACCTAATGATTTGAAATTTCAAAATATAAATGAAAGGAACTCCGTAGCAGAGCAAATAAAAAATCAGTATTTCAACGAGTCTGTTACTATAGGCGACGTGCAAAAGCTTGCTACATACTTTACAGATTTTGCATATCTTAGTCCCAGTATCAGAACAGCGCGAAGTTTGGTCAATTCAGGAGCGACAGTTTTTTTCTATGAATTTTCATTTGTTGGCGGTCTTAATAGAGAATTACTTGCTCTTGAAAAGCCTCAACAAGAGGCTATAAAAGGGGCAATTAAAAGGGACCTAGTCGGATATCTATTTATGAGCGAAGATCATGACGAAAGTAATGTTCCAGCAAAAGATCAGCGCATGGTTGACCAACTAACTGATTTGTGGATTAGTTTTCTTAAACACGGGTAAGATATAATTTGTTTTTCTCAAAGGTTTTTATGAAAAAAGATACATTTTTGAAATGATATTAACCCAGTGTTATTTATTACTTACTAAGTCAGATTTGTCAATTTCAGACAACCAAGTGTCAACATGAGATCATTCGTACAAACAACCGAAAAAAATATAATGCAATGGAACAAGTTTGAGAACACAACGGATTCGAACGAGGAATGGTTGTCGATAGGTGATCCGATAGCCTTAAGGAAAGGCTTGCACGTGGAGCGGCTGCGGCTCTGGACCGAAGTATACGATAAGCACTTCATCGAGCACAGCCTGGCCTCCGGGTTCACACCCAGCGTGTACACCGTGCTTGTTCTGCAGGTTGTCTTCCTGCTCAGCTTCTTTAGGAATGCCTCACATTTTATTCACTAATGGGTAAAACCCTTACTTAAATGTTTAACAAATTAGGAAATGCCATGTACTTTACAATGTATCAGAGTGGTTTATTTGAAATTAAAATGGACACACTAAGTTTTGTCATTTATATGAAAATAACCCGCAACACAAAACGATTAACTTTTATATCTTTACAAATTTAGTGAATCTTAGACAATATTGCAATCATAACTTAGTATCTAAACAGTTTCGGAATTCTAAACATCAAGCCCTCATTACAAGTAAATGTAACACTTCACATGTTAATGTTTTGATTTGGCACCGCGTGTTTTGATAACCGCGTATGACGACAAAGTAAACGAGAAGCATGTTGACTCACCGCCAGTTCATTCGGACCGCAAAGCAAACGACACTAGAAGCTCAGGCCATGAGCTATGGGGTCCGCCGAGGCCGCGATCACTACGGCTGGGGTGGTGTTCATCGTGAGTGCGATGTCGCTATTATGTAAAGTGGAGGGCCGCCTGACGCCGGCGCCCCGGGTGTACCGAGACGCGGCTACCTTGCAGGGCGCGGTGCGAGGATATCTCGCCCCAAACTCACCCCACTTCGAGTACTTCGGCGTCCCCTACGCACGCCCGCCCACACGACGCGACAGATTTAAGGTCAGCTAATCTATTTGTTGATAGACGTAAATCCCATTTGCTGAGTGCGTACATATTACGTAAATCTAAATGAAGATTGGACAGTTATCGTGTGGGCAATTTATTAGAGAACTGGCGTATGGCAACAGATAACGAAGTATTGTTTAGATACTCGTGTACTGTTATTCCATAACATGAGCGGTTTGTGTACATAAACAAATAATAACTATACGAGATCTTAGTTCTGCCGTAAATATGTGTAAGTCATTTTAACAATTCGTATCCATCCAAATCCGAATATTGTTCGAACAGTGCTCTGAGGGGGGATTAATAATTCGATTTGTAGCGTTGGTTTAAGTACGGGATGTACATACATAGAACTAGGACGGAGCTACCGCGGGAGCCCATTTATACAAATTATATGAACGCATGTTTCAACATCACTTCTTTAGATTAGCTGAAAAGCATACTGAATGAAACCTACTGTTCTACGCTTTTGAATAACGAGCATCTTTGTCAGAATCTGGTGTTGTAGGCTCCCAAACCTCCGCCTGAATGGGACGGCATCTTTGAAGCCACGCACAAGGTCAAGTGTCCGCAGGCGATCGCGGACGGGGAGGAGAACTGCCTGGTCGTCAACGTGTTCGTCCCCGAGGAAGCCGAGTCTCGACCAGTTATTGTATTCGTGCACGGCGGGGAATTCCAAAACGGGTAATGTGCTTAGTGTGCATTTTTTTAAAACTATTAGCTTAAGTTAAGCTAATAAGTTCTTAAAATTTAATTTGTTACCCCGTAAAGTATGTTGGATAAATAACTAAAGCAAATTCTATTTTCCGAATTTTCTGCCAAAATGTAGAACGGCATTGCGTTTTTAATTTTTTTAAAGTATGTCATCCTAATGCGAAATAAGTACAGATACAAGTTTACACTTCCAGGTGGGGAGCATATCAACCTCCAGCGAGGTTGCTTCGAGAGGATTTCGTTATAGTCACCTTCAATTATCGGCTGGGGGCGTTAGGGTTCCTATCGCTCGGCACACCAGACGCTCCTGGAAACGCCGGCTTGAAGGACCAGATTAGTGCCCTCTACTGGGTTCACAGGAACATTGCCCAGTTCGGAGGTAACCCTCGTGATGTCACAGTATATGGAACAGGGTCTGGTGCTGTTTCAGTGCAACTGGTGCTTTTATCAGGATTGGTGAAAGGATTTTTTCACAAAGTTATTTTAGAGTCTGGATCAATTTTATCTCCATCATCATTAACCTATGACCCACTCGCTATAGCGTATAATGGCGCGACTTCAATAGAATACGAAGGTTCTAATGATCCTGACGAACTTTACGAGTTTTATAGACATGTTTCTGTAAAGGATTTAACTAATATACCTGAATTGTTTCTCCCAAGTGTAGGAAATGAGTTAGACTATGAATATAGTCTCATAGACATGGATCCCATAAAAGAATTAAAAAAGGGTAATTTTCACAAAGTACCAATGCTCATCACTTACACAGATTTGGAAAGTACTGGTATAATTGAAAATGTCATGGAAAATATTGGTATACCACCAAAAAGATTTGGCTATTTATTGCCAAATAATTTAGAATTTGGTGAACCAATTGTGAAATATAAAGTAGGCAGAATTGTAAAGGAGTTTTACTTTAGTGAAGACATGCCCAGAGACAAAGTAGCAAAGAGCTATGCTTACTACATGTATGACATATTTACTGAATACCCCATGGTGAAGATGGCAATGCTGTTTGCTGCCAAGAACACCTATTCTGTATATGTTATGAAGTTTAATTTAGCTAAGGAGAGTGAAACAGAAGAGGCGAAGGGTTTTAACAGTGTGCTGGACTACTTGTACCAAGATGATGAGCAAGTAGATGAGATCATCATAGAGAGACTGATGATGCTGTGGAAAAACTTTTTAAAGATAAGGTATGCTAAAGACCCTACTACTTCTTTCCTGTTTTAGGAATTGAACCCCACTATAAACACATCTGTGTAGGACTTCATTATAATTTTTCAATACTAAAAAATTACTGTTTTTATTTTAAACATAATTTTAAAAACAATTCACCAATACTATGAACTACTTAATGAGTAAAGAGTCCTTATAGAGGATACAACTTGTACTAATGAGCTGTCTCTACTAATTACAAGAGATATCAGAGCTGCGTATATGGGTGTCATTGGAACAACATTTTTAAAGTTTACAACTAAGTAGATGTAAACTTTAGTAATCTGTGATGCTACCTTTGACATGCTGCATGCTAATGAACATACATGAAGTTTTAAATATGTGATATATTACAATTACCATGACTTTACCTCCATTGCACAGAGATTCAAGCATAATTTGACAAGAATGCTGGCTTAAATTATTTTTAAATAATATTATTTTAATGATTTCAGTGATCCCACACCATTAATAACGACACTAATCCCTCTTGTTTGGCAACCACTGAGCTGTGAAAGTGATGAGCAGACCATAATTGACGTGCCTGTGCTGCTGTTTTATACAAATGTCAAGATGAGCACTCCGTCAGAGCATCAGCGACTACTGTTCTGGGACAATATTTATAACAAGTTCTATAAGCCACATGTAGTGGTTCAAGAGGTTCCTCAAGTAGATGATAATGGCTAAGCACTAAATACACATTCAACATAATTTTATAGAGTACAGTTAAGTAATAAAGTCCGTGTAAATAGATAGTTGATGATTGTGTAAATGACATGTTATAAAATTATGATCATAAAACTTGTACAACAATTTTATTAATTTAGGAATGCTTTAAAATGATACGTAATTCATATTTAAGTTAAAACATTGTAAAGAGTCTTTAAACTGTAACAGAGTAGAGCTCGCCGTGATCTTGTCATTCACTCTAGTTCCGCTTTGCGAAATTCGTTCAGTGTCGCCCAAATTACGATACCACGCGATCTCTACATACACAATCATTAGTATTTGCAACAACAGCTACTAATTACCGAGTCAAAGGTCAAATAAAGAGATTACTTTAAATAAAAACCAAACAAGTATGCGCTTCCAAGAAAATATCGACGTTGTCATAAATAAATACCGTTACCTGAACAATCGGCGGCCGTGAAAGCGTTACGTCGAGTCGCCAACACTGTGTGCACTTATAAAACTATAACATTTCTGTCCCCGCTACGATATAGTAAATGTTCACGAAATTCTCATTGAATTCTTATAATAAAATCAACAAGTAAATTATAAAAGGCAAAACATGGGGCACCCGTCACATTTTACTTGACATGACATTAGGGACGTTCGGAAACAACGCTCAGGTGTTTCATGTTTCGTTTCTTTAACGTATTGTTAAGTTTTTTTTTTAATGCTATATTTATTCTAGCAAAGTAATATCATGATAGGTTGTATTTTTAATATTCAAGTAAAGTAAATAAACCACTTTTTGTCTTTATTTCATTGAAGCCTGTTGAATACATTTCTAAACGAAATTTGAAATAAAAAGTTTTTAGAGTCCGGCAAGGTGGAGTGGAGCGGTGATCAGGTATTTAATTTACAATAATAATTGTCTTGTTGTAATGAGGTCATAAAATGTAGTTTTTTTGATAAAAATAATAATAATTAGGATAGAAAAGGATCAGTATGGTATGGCTATTGTTGAAAAATATGATAACAAAATATATATTTTAAAACGTTAAAGACGGCTGCCACATGTTTTTAGCGACCTTGTTTACTGGCATTTATATCAATGTTTACTTTATAATTTGGCCAAATTCCTGTTGTTACGGATACGTCAAAACATTTGTTTTATTTTGTAATTGCGTTGTAACGTCTGGTGAGTATCATGTGTAACTGACAATTTATTAAGATTATGGTATGAGATAATAATTTATTATTGGAACCTACCAAGAAAAATGCATTGTAAATAATATTATAGAAAGCGCTGGCTGAAAGACTTACAAAATAAACTTAGATATTGTGTTGAGTCGAATTAAATGTTAGGTACAGAACAATATTATATTATGATAGCTATGTTCATATTAATTTATAATACCACTATTTTTTCTCAATTGTTTGCGAAAATGTTGACTCTATTTTTTCATTGTTAGAATAAAAAAAAACGACTCTCGTAGTAAGAAATGTAATCCTTGTGTCGCGGGGGGTCCCACAGATATTCAAGTCATATGCACAAAAACACCGAGACTCAGGATAAGTATTCGTGGATCACACAAAAGATTGCCCTACGCGGGGATCGAATCCAAGACACGTTGAGTTGGCGTGGTTACCTCAACCACTCAGCTGACCGGGCACTCGCAGGTCATTATCTGTAAAATCCTGTGGTACGCAATGGACGCCTGATTTTACATTAATATTAAATAAGTAGATAACAAATTAACAGATATAAGTAATGGAAGGCGCCGCTTTAATAAAAGAGAGTCCATCCACAAACTGAATAGTTACAACCGGTAACTATTCAGTTTGTGGCGCCATGGGTGTCGTACTTAATACTACTACATAGTCTGTAGCAATAGAGGATGCGACCCTTTTAGAGAAACAAGTTAGTATATAGATAATTACTATTTACTTATTAGACTATTTATCTTTGTGACTGAGATTATCAGAGATAATAGGAGTTGATGTTGATTCTGTTCTGTGGACGCCTATTTTTTAGCATTTAACACGGAACTAGCGAAGTTGTTACATCTTAATCATTTCGCTTAACACCAGTCCAATTTGAACATGGTCACGGTAAATTTTTAAACAATAACGACTTATCGCGTTTTTTTGTCAGAAGCAAGAAGTTAATACCAACGGAAGAATTTATAGCAAGTTATTAAAGATTTTTGTATGATTTGTATGTTATTATATGTTAATTATTTGCTAATATTATATGCTAAGTTTTACGCCTATTAAAGAAGAGGAAGAGTAAGTGTAAGGGGAAGGCGCCTGTGTCTGTAACTCAGTTTATACTAGCACGGACACAGACGTTCACTCTGTCTCAAATAATGTATAGTGTTGTACTTCATTGTTCTTATGTTCGATTGAGATAGACAAATTGTATGATTACTTTTTGAAATAAACATTTATTTTATTTTTATTTTATTTATACGTTATGGAGGAGGGTTAGATAACACATCAATTGAAAGTATTAAGAAACAGTTTTAACATTTTTATTTAAAGTCAATGTTTAACCAGACATGGCAAGAAACTATTGCTTAATTAAATCATAATTGTCATAAAATCTTAAGCTAGAGTTCTTTTTACTGGATATGTATATAATCACGCCAATATTAATAGATCTTTTATAGAGTCATAGCTTTTTAATAACATAACTTGTTGTGAAGATTGCAATTTTTATTCATGCTTTAAAGCCGTGCTTTTGAACTACAGCCATCAGAAAATCTTTAGTAATCAAAATTAAAACATAAATTAAATAATTATAAGTGCTATGTACTTAATTGATTTGAATTTTCGGAACATACGGTTCCAAATTGTCTTCTGCATTTAACTCTTCAGTGGTTATTGTGGTAGATACTTTAGTAAACAATATCATATACATAGTTAAGTTAAAAACATGTACCTATTGATTAAATATAAAACATTTGCGTGTAATGTAATTGTTAACATTTTCTCCTGCAAAGTGAAGTGAAGCGTTTTTTCGATCTGATGTACAAAACTAACACTAATTGTCTTCGTCATAAGATTTTTATTTGTCTGTGCAATAAATATACAAAACTTGAGCATACATCAGTAATCTTAATTTTTACAAACTTTATCACAATAAACAATATTCTAAAACTATAAATAAATGAATATCACAAAAGAATAAAATTGAAAACATTTTATGTAAAACCGATTCCATTTTGCAATTTATTTGTACAAAACGAATGAAATTTGTCATAGAATACTTTAAAATACATTTATCTTTAATACGCTAAGCTAATCTTATCAACTTATTAAAATGGAATCATCAA
Source organism: Trichoplusia ni (assembly GCF_003590095.1). Lineage (NCBI taxonomy): Eukaryota > Metazoa > Arthropoda > Insecta > Lepidoptera > Noctuidae > Trichoplusia > Trichoplusia ni. Next base: position 4,594,074 of record NC_039500.1, read on the forward strand.
GCAGCCTTGTAGTCTTACATCAGCTGAATATCAATACATAGTGGAAACAACATTTCTATGAAGGCGGCTCTTCAAGCCACACCTCTGTATTAAACCTATCGATCCATTGTGACGGGTGTCAATAGGTCAAACAAATGTAGGCAGGTTTTCGTGTAAAACCTTCAAACATTTGTTTAGTACACTTAACAACAACACTATAATCTATAGGAATACTCCATACGCTGTACATGGTTTTATGTTTCATACATTGTTTATTTTTATAGCTTGTGCTTACATTATTCAAAACAGACTTCTTCCTTTTTATTAATACTCGTTTTGAAAGTACTCACTGGTCGTAAAAGTAATTAGTGACAGAAAATATCTAAAATCCACAGACCCAAGAAAGGGTAGACAGAGCCTGCGGGACAAGCAATTATTAGAAAAAATGTCGCGGGTGGGTAAAAAAGAAACCAAATTCGTAACAAACAAGAAGGTTTTAAATTTCTTTAATTTTGCTCTGTCTACCGATTATACGGTCTGTGCTGACCATGCACACAGTATGGCGGCTCCCACTGGATCTTGTCTTTCATTGGCAGTGCTCGTTGACATCGACGACGGTATTCTTTCTCCAGCCGAAGAAGAAGTAGCCGACGGCGAGGCCGAGGACCAGCGCCAGGCAGAGCCACACGTTGTACGTCATGAAGACCAGCATGAGGGTGTAGGAGGCCGTGGACTGCAGGAAGTGTAATACCGTCTGCACCACGTGACCTGACGACAGCATCGTGTACCTGCAACATAGATTATACTGGTTACTTCCTCTACGTGAGATCAACTTATAGATTCTCACAATCATAAGATAGTTACAACATGGGAAATATTATTTAGGTATTCGGGGTAAGATGCTTTGGGACTGAGTTAAATTGAATTCATGACTACAATATTAATGGGAGTACATTTACTCATTCACCTAAATTACATTCTACACATTTAAGTAATTAAGTTACGAAAAATGAAGGACAATTATAAAACCTGTTAATTAATTGGGACACGCACAAGAACAAAACACGCGTAATTTAACTCGACCGTGAACACAAGGCCTGACACTCACTGCAAATTAGATATATTATATATGTATGTTTAACAGTGGAACCTATCAATGAAAACATTCGAGAGATACGTACCATGACTTCAAATATAAACAACATGTAATAACATAATTATTGCCAAAATAATTCTGAATGTAAACTTCAATCTGACAAAATAATGGACTAGATTTTGCCCACGGATTCAAACGGATCACATCAGCATGTTATCAAAAACTCCTTACTTAACAACAGCAGTTCCCCCGCAAGGCCCATTGTTCCCGCACTCGCTCTTGGTGATGTTGACGCGTGAGTCGCCGGTGGAGGAGGAGGCCCTCGCGTGCAGCGCCTCGCGGAAGTACTTCAGCCCCTCGTACAGCACGCCGGCGAAGAAGATGGCCAGCGCCGAGCCAAACAGCTCCAGTGCGTTCGTCGTCATCCAGCCGCTGAACAGGATCTCCTGGCACACGCCCGCGTGGAACTGGAAAATCAGACACACGGCTTTAGTTAGGCGTTCTTGAAGAAGGTACGTTCTAGACGAGCTAGATTACGAGGATTTGGCGTTATACCGTGTTCTATAGAAAATAACGTCTAGGCTTATTCCATATCCTCCTATTTTGTTCGTTGTTTGACAGTTAAACATAGGTTATCTCTGTCCTTAGTCCCTAATCAATGAAGTTCGTAGTCAGCGATTAAGCTTCCGTATCATACACCTAGGCTGGATAACTTGCCCATAAGGTTTCTACGTAAGCTACCCACTTTGTCCTAAAATACTGAACTACAACCTGGCAATTTGCACCTTAATACATTAAATATCTCAAATAGTAATTTGGACAAACCAGTAGCACGTGAAGCCGTGCCCATATACGACAATGTTTTGTATGAAACGTATATTCAAATGCGGTACGTGTCTCGCCTGCATAAGCTCTGACGTCGCCACAAACGGATGGACCTAAATCACTGAGAAAGTACTGAACGCCATGATTTTATTACCGACCGTTTATACCTAGGGTGGTTTACACTGTAATGGCTAACAAGTTCATACATAAATTCTAACATTAAATAGGAATGTTTAGATGTGGGATTTCGCATCATTTGCAGTAGTAACAGGTACTTTTCTCTTAGTATTCAGAAAATCCTCTCAAGTGAATAGAAACAGATAGTCAAAGCGAAGTTAAGAAAGAAGATAAAAACAAGATACTTCTAATAAATCTTATCTGACAAGTAATCCGAAATGAAAGACGGAAATACAAAAACATACATGATACGAGTATATTGTGTAATCGTGATATAAGTTACAGCACGAGCACGTGAAATAAAAAACTGCAATATCATCATAATAATAATTTATGGGAAAAAGAAGATTCGGAAGGCAAGAAAAATTAGCAGTAGTCTTGGCTCTTGTGCCTGATCTTTCTGGTGTGTCACATTGACATCTAATTGGGATATGAGATGAATTGGATTGAGAATTAAATTTTTGAATTGAACCAGGCCTCTAACAGCCCTACTTACAAACAGCACTTACTCATATTCGTTATCATAATTCGTCTCTATCTCTAAATTCCTCATCACGCAAACTCTACAATACGGCAGTTAAATGAAAACCTAACCATCTATCTGCCTCACTACTATTGACTTGTTAATAAATACCTATAGTATTGGCTGTCAGCTGCCCGATAATCCTGCAAGTTTATCGCTCCTAAACAATACAATGTAAAACTGTCAGTTTCGTCGCAAACTCTTTACTTTGTCTGACGTTTCCTTTTACGATTTGAGAATATAAACTACTTTCCCACATTGCAAGTTTAGCTGAGCTGGGAGACGGGAACTCCCGGAATCGACGAATATTTTAACAAGCGTTTCAGGTAAGTTGATTCGTAACAAGTGTTGAAAAATACAACTTTTATCGATATGTATTGTCAAAACTAAAAAGTCTGTCGATTCAGAAAGGATTTTGACAATATCATGGGGTTATTTCGCCTTCGTGATCATGTTAATGACTGATGTGCAATGACAGTTGGTTATAAGTACGTAATTACTCAGATTACTTCCAAAGCAATGGACTTTGGATGTCTCCTAGTTTGGCGATTTCATTATTGTACCACTTGAAACCTGCAAGCACAATTTTGTTAAGTCCAGACGAAAAGTTATATTATTTCTATCGATCTACACACGCCCTTAGACGTCATTCGCTTACGAGCAGAGCGGAGACAGGTGTCGCCGGGCGGCAGAACAATGTCGCAGGAAGCGGCGCGCGCGACGGTCAAGTCAAACAAACAATATTGACACACAGACACGAATTTCGCGACGTTTGGGCCCGCGGAGGAATCCGCCCATGTCACAGAGGTTTGTGATAATTTGACACGACAATATAGCTACAATAGGTACACAGTGCGAAACTTTAAAATGAAAATTTTAACAGTATTGAGATTTTCTAGTTCGTAGAGGTTTGTTTGTTCGTCCATTTAGAGAACGATGTCGAATTGATACATACATACGACTGATGTTCATTCTTTTATTTTGTGTTTTTCGCACCTTTCTGTTCTAAACTTCTAAGACCTGCTTTCTAAATAATTTGAAGGTTAATTGGTAAGCTCAGAGGATAAGGATAGGGCTAGACTGAACAGTAGATAATGCTGTGAACGAAACGTGTAACGAAACCAACTTATGATAAGAGCAAAAGACATTTTACAATTTTGTAGTTAAGATGAAACTGGCAGGAATGCTGGTGATGTGGTGTATTTTCACCTGTTAACATATAGGTAACAACAGTCACATTAGTCACCAGAGAACTAAGCGCGCAATTTTCAAGTAATTACACTTTGATGACATATAAACGATGCTTAGGTAAAATATGTCTGAACACTAACAACCTATAGGCAATAATTCTAATTGTATGTTAGCTAACATCCAGTTATCATCTACGTCACTTCCGGTAACCACAAATCGTGGTTAAATTATTGTGTTTACTGTCACAGCTAAGTGGTGATGGGAAAGAGTAGCCGCAGACCACTGATAACACCTGATAGTAGCAATGACACTATCTGCCACGACTGCTACTATTTGTACACGATAGCTGACCAATACCCAGTAGTATTGACCCTCTTTAATGTGTTAATACTTTGTATATAAGTGATAATCCGTTGGAGATTAGTTGCTACAATTTTCACCCTTTTTCCTACGTAGGTGGTGTATGCTACAGGGTCAGCCAATGCCAATGTAACCTCAATGATAAGCTATTATTAGTTAGGAAGTATCTCAAGTTCTGTTGACCCACTTCTCTGTTTCCTCTTTCAGTTAGGTGCACTTAACACACACTATCATATTACTTCTATACCATGCCTTTTCACTATACGATTTGGAATTTTCAGCCTCAGTTGATACAAATAACCGTCACTTTAGACTACCACAATCTCGTAAACTTTTAGTAAGCAAACCGAATGTAAAAGTTCAATAAATACATGATCGCTTGAAGGTACTTCATTTCTGCCGCGACTAGGCTTTTATCTTAATGAATGATAGTTAGGTTGGATATGTTTACTTAGAGCCATATTACATTGGAAGTAATCACTAAAGTAAGCACTAATACTGTGAAAGTTTGAAAAGTTCGTTGTTTATTATCAGGTATTACTAAAACACCAAAAGAACTAGACTATTACTAGAACACAAGAATCATCGTGAAAATTGACTATCTGATATATACTAATGACGATCCACAGTGTAAAAAGACTTTGTACGTAATCGAAGAATTTGTGATGTATGTACACTTCGATGATTTCTTAAGAACTTGAAGAAGTACCGCGAGATACGGCTATGAGTTAATGCAAGTGGTTCTCACAACTTCGTGGTAGTCTGCTAAAGTGTTCCCGCTTGGCCTCTGACTACAGAGAACGGGAAAGCATTCCAATGGTTTTAGCCGGTAAGAGTCTGGCACACCCCTTCATCATGCGCAGGGTGAAAGAAATCCATGAGGATTACAACTGGATCAAAAAAATAAATGGTACTCACAACCATGGCGTGTCCGTGCGACGCATGCGCACAGGGGTCGTCGTGGCCCTCGTGTCCCTCGTGCCCGTCATGGTGGCCGTGGTCGTGGTTCATGTGGTCCATCCTGACTTACTGATGCTGGAATAGAGAAAATGTTCAATTTAGTATAGCTTTGGAGGGCTATGAAAAAATACAGTTAAGATGACCAATGGTGCAAGAGGCGCAAGTCTCTGATACCTGAGGATATCACCAAATAAACTTAAATAAATTCTGTATACTTCGGCGGGGGCTGAAATATTTGAATCGGGGGCTTGAATGATCGCAAAACATTTTTTCATTAAGTAAAAAACTTCAGAATGTCAATGTTTTAATAACTTTTAGCCTAAGCTTGCCTTGTATTGCGTTATCTAAATAGATAGATAGACCTAATTTCATACAACTTAGTATATGCAGGAGCTATTAAGAAAATTCTGGCTCTTTATTAAACTGTGAAACTAGATGATGAGTCTTAGAGCCGTGCTACATCGACATAAACCTTTCGTCATATAGAACACTGTAGGTATTTATTTCATGTTTACACTAGATCTGAATTAATAGTGACGTGGCCGCCATTTTTCTGTATTGTTTAGGTTTAGATGATTCACGGACAACGTGACTGTCTGTCTGAGAGCACTAAGTACCTCCTTACATTAATATATTATCTAACATAAGCATTTGTTTAATTCTGTAATAATTGATGTTCAGCAAGAACAAAAACATAGCATTTCTGTAATGTATCTACTTAGTATCCAGCACATTTTTCTAGATTAATTAAAAAAAATACCTAAGACAATAATAAAAAAAGTAAACATATTATATTTTTTCTATTCGGACGTTGTATCTTTCATTGTCCTATTTATTTTATAAACACGAAGTGTTTTGCCTTGGTTGAATGTTTGTTAATCCTTCACACTAAAACCTAGGGTAGTTTTTATCCCAATTTTATGTTCACTGGGATCATCTTCGATGTGTAGCGTGCAGAGCCGTTGGCAACATATAGCAATAAAGAAAATTTATAAATAACACCCATAAAGAACTTTAACTATTGTTTTTGATAATGATTCACCGTCGCACCCGTTTTATGAACACAGGTGGAAACAGTACAATAAAGAAAATTATGGAAATAAATTTACCTAGGTATAATATAACAATAACGCACAAAAGTAGTTGTTTTGTTAATTTGAAACAAAGACAAACATATCGTACGGTGGCAAATGGCCGTTATAACTATAAGCAACACTATAGAAACCGTCTTGTTTTACATACTTATTGAAATTAAGTTCAAGTTACTTATTTTGTTTAATTTATAATTTCCTGTTTCTGCCCGGGGCGGGGCCTTCCACCAGTTCAAATGAAGTTATTCTTTACTTTATTTCCTTCTTATTAATATCGATGTTGGTTGTTTTCCAACATTGATTTATTATTTTTTTAATTCTCTTCTTGTTGGAGATCCTTAATGAATAAATAAATAAATATACCTACATCCCACTGTTGGACACAAGACTCTTCCCAGATAAGTTAGAGCCCTAATTCATAACGCTACCACACTGCGGATTGGCGATTTTAGATTAAAGCAAGAAATAGGATATATGGAAACAAGAAATATGAGGAAAATATCAGTCTGTGACTATAGGCAACATAATTACATACGTGCATAAATAATATAAAACAACATTTCCAACGGCATGTGGCACGATAAGTAGGTAATGACACTAAGTTTTTAGGTGTTCTCTGCATATTCAACATATCTGCACTGATATCCAAGTGGTTGAATTCGTCAAATCAAACCCACTGAGCGAGCGCGTCGCGGGCCTTGTAGGGACAAGTGGTGGATCCACTAATGCTTGTCCTGATTTATAAATAAAATATGTAGTCCTAATGTTGGAAGTTTCAAACATTCAAGTTACATACATAAAGACACCTAACTAGCTACGAATTGTTTAAAACAACAATGTATAAAATCAGTACAGACTCATTTCCATACTTTGCTCTGAACAACTTAAATACAAGATCTATGGTTGTGCAAGATCGGCTTTCACTGCGCGGGCGCAGGGCTGCGCGAGCGCAACCGTTGCGCAAGAGACGCCTTGACTCCGATAATGTTCCTACTTCCCCAGTAGTCATCTGTATTACTCCTATAATATAAATAATACTTATGAGAGTCAGAAATGTTGCTTTCTTACAGTAAAAGAACTGTTGTAATACATTATTTACAAAAAGAACCCCCAGGTTTTACTTAAATCGACAAACACCGAATGTATGATCTTTTCAGTTGTCTAGCAATATCACTTCGTAAACAAAACCAAATAGAAACTGCATACACAAAATTGGCTACATATTTTTTTATGGTTGTAAGTGTTCACGTGCAGTTTCCACAACGATAACAGATGCCGAAACTCTAATAAACTCAGAATAACATGAACAAATCGTCTCGAAAGGGATAATGTTACAGTTTTGAAAATCTCCATATATGTATTTTGAGTAGTTCAGACCGGGTGATTAAACCCACTTGCTACCAGCATTGCCGACGTCAGTTCTCCGGGGTTTTGCCCCACAGCGTGCGTCGGTGACAGGTGACTACCTACCTGCCTATACCGTTTTCCTCATCAGGTGTATGTACTTACGTAGGTATAAAAGTAATTTACGTAAATAGTTACCTATTTAATTTTCTGCAATGCGATCAGTTTTTACACGCATAGATGTTCTACTTTCCCACTTTTTTGCATGTGTCAGATGTGAGGAGAGCGAGTGTGGTAATAACACTCATTTACATAGTTTCCTTGTTACTGTATTTGTAACCAATTTTTATGATAAGTTTGCAATCCTACTAAGTATTTTTTCCTTTGTTTAATATTTGAGGTACCGTCAGAAATAGACCGTTATGAAAAAAAATACTGATGTTTCGTACTATTTTTCTGATAAAGTAATCATTTTTATTTTTATTAATATATCAGTAAGCATATTATTAGATAGTCAATTGTTTCTGTTAGCGTAGAATTGTTGCACAAATTATTGTATGATTAATATATTAATAACTTTACGTTATGTACAAAGTAGTAAATTACTACGCTATTCATGAGTTTAATTAAAAACAAAATTTGAGTGTATTTTTCTGAAAAGTTGCAATAAAAATTTGCTATGCTCATCTTCGACCTACTGGATACTGCTGAATGCAATTTTATGGCTTAAATACATATAAAAGAACGATTACTCATTGTCATACCTAAATATAAAAAAATACCTATTGCTACGAGTAAATTGTTATTATTCTGATAATTTACAACAACTACTTTTACGGATTTTATCGCGGTTTTAATTTTAGATTTTTGTTCCCGACGTTTCGAAACCTTTGCAGGTATCATGGTCACGGGCAGACTGAGATGGTGTTCGTCTTGACAGAAGATGTTGCTCGTTCTACCTTCATATTTTAATTAATTATTTGTGGTCCGACCTACGCAGTATGAGCTCACTGTGTCTTGATGTCTTGCAGCGCTGCTCTTGGGTTTGGCCTTGAGTTTATTTATTATTGGATCCCAAGTAGGTGATATCTTCCAACCTGGAACTGGAGCTGGAACCTTCAGCATGTTCGAGCCATTATATTAGATTTGACCAACCACAGATCCTCGCTAAAGAATCCAAATTCCTACCTAGGATGTTTCGCGAGGCTATTGAGATTAAAAAACACCCTAATTTCAATAGAGAAGATGGCTGGAAGATATCACCTACTTGGGATCCAATAATAAATAAACTCAAGGCCAAACCCAAGAGCAGCGCTGCAAGACATCAAGACACAGTGAGCTCATACTGCGTAGGTCGGACCACAAATAATTAATTAAAATATGAAGGTAGAACGAGCAACATCTTCTGTCAAGACGAACACCATCTCAGTCTGCCCGTGACCATGATACCTGCAAAGGTTTCGAAACGTCGGGAACAAAAATCTAAAATTAAAACCGCGATAAAATCCGTAAAAGTAGTTTCATTTCAATGTCTAACATTCGCGTAAACCTAAGAAACCACTAATTTACAACAATATTTTATTTTTACTTACAATATCCACTGCTGCGCTAAAGAATTTAATCCTCATGTCACAGGGAATTCACAAATATTTACGACACATGCACAAAGACACCCAGACTCAGGACAAGCATTCGTGGATCACACAAACGCGCGTCCTACACGGGGATCGAAACCGCGACACGTCACGCTCAGTGGGTTTGGAGTGGTGAGCGCAATCTTTCGGCTATTTTTGCAGAAGCTAGCAATGACTTTGAGAGCAAAGGAAGAAGAAAAAAGTAAAACACTGCATCAAAATCTCTCTGTCTGTTCCAGACCTATATACACCACAGACTAGTACTACTACTTACTAAAACATAGATATACGATTATTTTTGGTATAGTGCGATAAGTACATAAAAGAATCATATCAAAGATATTGTCCGATAATGTTACTCGGATATTCATTATAATAACATGTAGAGTCGTATTGAAGGTAATCGATGCCCAGTGGACGGGTCAGTGTAAATTCATCGGCACCGCGCCGGTATCGCGTCCCGACGGAGTTGGGGCAATCAGTGGGAGTGCACTCGGACTGCGAGGGCCAACTCGTAGCGGGATTGTGATAATCACTAAGTACTACAAATTGTAAATGATTAAAAAATCTAGAGAACCTATTTATTAAGGTTTTGCTTACTAACTATATTTTTTTGTTTATTTGGCTAGACAGACGCCAATACCGAATAAGAGGGATTTAATTTGCTGTTAGTTTTATAGGCTCATAAACTGTTTTTATGTTCACATTCTTACTATGTGCCATTACTCATATATTACTTAGTGTTAGAACTGCGTTTAATAGATTCCATTTAATGAAAACTACATTCTCAATTATAAGAATTTCAACACATTTAATAAAACCAAAAATGCATTTATTTATCTATCATAACAAATGTAAAAACCCCCTACAATCTAACCACAGTTGGTACTAAATAGGTACGGATAGTTTCCGCTGTCAGTGTGACCACACCCAGCCCGGATGCATGCAATTGTCTTGATGTTGGTCGCGAATGTTCCCGCTGCGAAACGATCCGCCTTGCAAATAAACAACAGGCACTGGACCATGTACCTAGTGTACCTACACCCGATAGGGGCCGGTTACAGAACTAGACAGAGCTCAACTTGGTACTGTCCCGTTATGTAGACACAGATAAAATGGGCTAAGGTGAGGTTGAAGTTAGGTAGTATTTAGTTTGCGATGTTGACCTGTTTGTTGCCATTGGTAAGTAATTGTGATAGAATAAAATTGAAAAGTGTTACGTCAGAATAATCTACTGAAAGCCAAATATATAGACTGTGAAGGATGTTATGAGAAGAAAGGGGGTTAATATTACCTTGATGAATAATATCGATAAGTTTAAAAAATACATGTAGCACCAATAGATGAATAATCGGAATCGGGGGAAAAGAAGACTTGGACAAGCTTCGGATTAGCATCAACAGAATAAACCTCATTTGAAGTACACGTGACCTTCTGCTACAACCGAAATAAGTCAATTTATGTTATCGCTAGAACGATTATGTACGAAAGCGATAAAATACGCTGCTTTGAAGGAAACGGTTTTATCGTTGTTTTGTGGGAATACTGTTCAATATTCAAAATTATGCACATCTTACGTGTAGCCTTGTGTGTTCTAGCCTTTTTGGCACATCGTACAAATTTGTAAGTAAGTAAATAACGTTGTTTCGTCCAATAACTTTATAAATATGTGGACGCCGTCAGGTAATCAATAACGAGTCAAGTTATTAGATTCCAGTAAAAAGTTAATCGTCCTTAGTTAAAGAGGTCCTTGAAGAACTATATGCCTCACAAACTCTTCACTCTTCAACTCAACACTCCCTTGATTTTTGCACTATCAAGAAACGTCACATTTAGGGCCCTATCTTATGTTCCCTAACAACGTAAACTTATTCTTTACGCGAGACGCGACTCTACCAGCTGATGTGGAACACAATGAATCAGCTACCGCGTGTTTGTAAACAAATGTAAAACGCATTTTCTCAAGGATAACGTCCTCAAAATGACATCTATTTGATAATTATCAAGACATAATGTCGCGGGACTTCACCTGGAAGTGAATCATGAAATAAAACCAACAGCTCACTTCTTATTACGATGTCTTGTCTTTCTTTCACTTTACTTAAGTACCTATGCTTCGAGATCGAAACAATTCAAAAACATTATGAACAAATATTCAATAGTTTTCCTGGATTTGTCACCTCTTAGTATGACTTCTTACTCTGTCCGCTCTTGGGTAATCCATCCATTCAGCCGGGTCTGTTTCAAAGTTTGCGTCTATTTGGATCTCATGTTATGAGTGCTGCTATGTGTTATTAAGGAGTCCTGAACAAATACAAGTTGTGTAAGATTTAGCATAAGTAATGACGATTAACAACAACTTGGCAATTTTACTGATTGCCGCATACTACAAATCACTTTACTATACAGTTTTTAAAACTAAAGAAAAATGCTATTCCTTGTACAAACGAAAATCGAAACACCATAATATCGCACAAACACATCAAAGAAGGGGCCGCGTGCGCGCGCGCATCGCCTCAAGGTGATCCACGTTCGGTATGCGGCATTCACACAAGTACTTGCCGTCAAACAATAATATTTTAACTACGGTGTGTCACACACCAGGTCCTAGACCATGCAGAACCTAACACCCGTAACGGTAGAGGCGGTAAACTCTACTGCTACATGTAAACATTTCAATAATAAGGTTCAGATAAACTTAAAAAACTTATACCGGAAATAATCAGGTATAATATTTTTCTAGTTATTTATTATCACGAATATTAGACTTAAGTTCAGTTTAAGGGGAATGAAGTATAGCATCAAATCGATATGTATTAAAATCGCTCAAAAACTGTCACCAAATTTCTGGAAACAACTAAAAAACTAGTGAAGAAAAATGCCACTTTTTATCTTCAAAATTTAAATCAAAATAGGTCTAACAGGTGTGACCGTTAATCAATAGTTCGTCAATAAATACTATTGTATCACACGTCCGTCGAGCGTGTAATGTCAAGGATGCGCCCGCGCACGACCGGACGCATTGTAAACGCGGTGAATTACAATATGACTCTTGTTCCCATATATTTAGGATTTACTTTCGATAAACAGACTAAATTCGTATCTGATTAGTTATGTAATTAAGTCGGTTAATTTGTTTAGTATCATGCACTTAAGGAAAGAAGTTAAATATAATGTTTGAATGACATGTCAGTTTGTAAAGGCGGAAGTTAATGAGCTTGTTAAAGAGAGTTAACATGTATATTTTTCTTCAATTTCTCTCCCTCCGTTTATTTTTAAGCCCCGACGCAAAATGTTCGTAGTTATAAGATTGACGTGTCTGTTTGTCTTTGGCATCATAGCTTCCGAAAGGATTGAGCGATATGTGCGAGTGTTCGTTCAAGCCATTACAAAATTATGGGGTAAAAGTTTTTACTTTCGGGATTTTTATAAATTAATTTTATTTTGTGAAAAGAAAAACTGAAATATTTGATATTTATTGGTCACTTTACTATACATAGCTTTTAAATTGCTGGTCCCAACTTTATCCCATCAAACCTTTTTCGCCTCACATGAAACTGATAGATACATTATAACCAGTTAGCATTATAGTTATGGTGTTCAGTGGACCATCAAACCATAACAGTCCGGAGCTTCGCGCTCTGGTAACGACCAGAGTAAACAGTTAATTGTTACTGGTTCTGTAATATTGAACATCCCGGAACAAGGGACTGTGGAAGAGCACATTGAACTAATTTACCAATATTGCTCACATTTTAAATATAACCATCTTAAAAGTTTACTCATTATTCTATGACACTCCCGAAAATCGGCCCAGGAAACCATCGTGAGGAAATCTGGATTCCAAATACGGTACAGTTTGCCAATTCGCAGCGAAGTAGCGTGGTGGTCAATGCTCAAACCTTCGCTATACGGGCAGAAGCTTGTGCTCAGCAGTAGGACGTATATAGACCGGTATTATTATTATGACCTCTTTTAACGAGATACCTTCATGAGACGAGACCCGGTCATTTTTAACGCATGCACTGTGACGCATGACTTAAGTGCAGAAGTTTTGTTGAGAACTTTAATCTAAATGAGATGGGGGAACTACCTGGGTTACATAACAAATGGTGTCCTGTTGAATTCTCTAAGATTTATAGCCGATCTCCAAAACTGGCTGAGGAGATACCATACTAACAGCCACTTCCACTTAAAATTCTCATTGCTAAAGACTTGTAGGTGTACTGTCTGGTTGATTAAAAAGGAACAAGAAATTAAAGTTGTCATAATTGATCAGTAGTGCAATCATGCAAGATAGACGACGCGCGACGGGTCAGATTTAAATCGAACACCTTTTTTGTTTGCGTTTTCTTATTGTGCAAAGTGCCATGTCCTCTTTTAATTCGATTTTGGTAAATTAGGCACACTAGTTAAAACACTTCTAAACATTAACTCGATAAGAATGAGTAAGCAAGTGAAATACAGATGTTAATCACACTCCCTTCAATGGAAGCAGACGTAACGCCATTGTGTTAACAACGTCACTGAGCCGCGGTGAGCTATCAGTGATTGGGTAATGAATACCGGCCGTCCACTGTTAAATTACTATTTTTTGTGTACCAAGGTCGCGAGATAAGAGCGAAAGTTAACTCGTAAAGCGTATGAAAAATGAAATATTATATGTCATATACGTATTGAAGGGCAGATTGACTGTCTCTCATGTGTACACTGCTCACGTTCACAAACACCAATTTCTTTTGAAACTACATTGATTCAAAGATTTCTGGAACAGATCGCTACTTGCGATAAAACTGACCATTGTTTAATGCTCACCTATTATGACATTCACAACTGTTCTATCTACTTCTTTGATGTAGTTCTTCGTAAAGGCAGACGCGCACGACTTAACTACGAGTCTGGGTGTATCAAAAACCCGAAAGGATTTAAAGTTTTGCCTTTCGCGAAGACGGCCACATTTTCAATATTTACAAACACTATCTCCTGAATGTCGGAGGAACCCAAAACAGCCCGAATTGTTGTAAATAATTTCCGTCATGTTGGGAATTATTTAGTAAACTGTAGTGAGTGAGGATGTTTACTACGGAGGCGGCGACATGCTGCCGGTCATTGTTTGTTGTCACCTGGTTTGTAAACACCGGCTCCTAGCCACCAGGTGCTGGCGGAGGGAAGTCACATAAAAGCCTCCTTTGAAGCCAAAAGCCTTTGTACAGTCGAATCGTAGTTATACATACGTAGTGTTTATGACTTTCAAGCGAATAATTTCTGTGGTAGTTCTTGCCTGGAGGTTTGCGATAAGCCTGCTTCCAACTAAGGGATACCGTATGCTAATGAATCAAAAAGCAGGCATACATTATTATTGAAAAACAAATGCTTATATATCACCATTATGTACCTATGTAAGTAACCGTCCAAAAGAAAAGTATTCCACACATATCGAATCAGTTCTGCGCCGGCGCCGGTTGTTTGCTAGCTTATTGTCCGAAGTATTGTTTAAACTGTAGAATAATGAAGTGAAGTGAAAACTGACCAGTTTCTATTTGAGTTACAATATTTAGTTTGTGTTTCAGTTATGACTAAGTGTGGAACTGAAGGAGACACTCTCTGAAGATAGAAAACAATGCTTTTACCGCGAAAAATATGGTTTTCTAGAAATTTTGTTACACGATGCGTTGTTGTGTACCTATGTATAAAATTATGCATGGAAAAATAATTGTATATTACTATTTACTAATGTATTTCACTGACGATTTCTGTGACCAAATTCTCAAGTATTGTAAAAGGGCAGTTCGATCTTTCCAAGATAATTACTATTGAAACAAAATACTGATTACTACTTAGCTAATTGCTGAACTCTTACTCTTATATTTATATATATATATATATGTATATATATTAAATTCATTTATTCAAGTGACCATGACTCCTTTTGTTAGTAACAATATTTACTTAATTTCTATGTAAGTAAATTAACAAAAAAAACTGCCTAAGATAACTGCCTGTATCAAATCACCACCGCAGGGCTATCACCGAAGTGGAAAAACTTATAGTATAGTTTATAACTCAGTCAAAAGTCCTAACTCATAAAATAAATCGAAGTTACTTTAAATAAATATCAATATAATGTTGACTACTACGTTTTTTCCAAATCGATTTATCAAGGGCCTTTTACGAAACTTTAAAAGTTAAAAACAAAAACCAGTTTCTTGATTGCGACAACAAAACTACTTTTAATGACCATTGCTGACAATATTTGTACTGATAAATCGAAATGCTGTTATCGGGCAGCAATGGTAAACGTGAAGTGAGTAGCGGTTACAGGTTTGCGATGAAGGTCGCTTGCGAAACGGTGAAACACTGACCTTTATTTTAATACACTCTACGACTAAGCGAATATTTTGGAAACAGATAATTTGTAAAACTCATGATCTGCCTAGAAGTGGCCTATTGCTAGTGGTGCCAGTATCTCATAAGTAATTGTGATAGAGTAAGTAGAATAAGTTCTATTGAAACACCAGAATTGGTTAAGGAAAGTAAAGTGGAAACAATTTATTATTATTGAAGTGAAACAAATATAAATCTATACTAATATATAAAGCTGAAGAGTTTGTTTGTTTGAACGCGCTAATCTCAGGAACTTCTGGTCCAAATTGAAAAATATTTTTTGTGTTGAATAGACTATTCATCGAGGAAGACTTTAAGCTATAAACCATCACGCTGTGACTAATATCAGCTAAGATACAATGGAAATTGTGAAAAAAACCGGGCAGGTATACCTAAATCATAACTTATATCTTCTACCCACGGGGACGAAGTCGCGGGCAACAGCTAGTAACATATAAAGTCCTTGAACAGTTTTAACACGCATTTCGAGAATATTCTCATACATAAACGTTTCTAATTAAAAATTGAAAACATTAGTTAGACACGCGGTTAACAAATACGCAGTTATTTAACTTTATGGTTTCGGTTACTAGTGTAATTGTAAACAGTACTATTTTAATTATATAGGCTGGAATGCGGACTTAATGGCTGATTAGACAAGACATGTGCCGTGAGGAGTAGGTCCCCAACGTATGTCTATACTTGGTCTGTATGTATATGCTGCTTATCTGCCATATTTTTAGCTGCCGTCATGACAGGAGCTTCACGATAGAGTTAATTGAAGTGTGTTTAATTTTACTTATTTCACCTGACTCTCAAAATAAGGACTTCGGTTGTGTCCGAAACAGCCTGAAAAATGCGTTTTTAAACCGTCCCATTGTTTAACAATTAAGTGTATATCCGTTTTGTCCGGGTAAAAAAGAGTCTGTTACGTAAAACATACAGTTTAGTAAAACAGTTTTATCTGAAGTGTAATGTGGCGTGACCGTGACGAGTGTTATGTTCAGCGGCTTCGCGGCTTGGCTCACGGTGTCACGCTGTAAGCTGCGATAGCACGGCGTTAGCACCTGCTAATGTACCGCTCAATCACAACACTTGTAATTAGAAATTAAGAACTTTTGACTTTACTTATGAACTGTCTAGTAAACCCACATAAAGAACGAGTTGATGACAATTTTGTACGCACATTTTTTTTTATTTGATCTCCTTTTAACAATGTATCCGCGATAATGACTTTAATGGCATGTATATAAAATGGCAAACCAAAACCTATACTCTAATGCTGATCGGCTGATTGTTTCACAATTTGTAGACTATTTGTTCTTTAAGTAATCAATACGAAGATAATTAATTATAACTTTAATAAGGTAGGTAAGCTATTATAATACTCTCGTTAAACATACTGCAGTCTCGTTAGGCGCTACCGAAGCAATAAACCAAGTTAAGAAATCAAGTATAAAATTGTGTAGAAAACAATTACTAGTTGCATCTGCGCCTGCGCATGAGGAAAACTATCTGCGTGTGAACTGGTTTGCCGAACCGGAATCCTGTTCGCGAGCCCCGGCCCGGGGATATACCACCATCACTTAAAGTTAAACTATTTTAGATGTGCAAAAGAGACGCCGCTCTACTTTGCACAGAGTACCATCTCGCTCCCACAACTACAACAGTCTTGATTTCAAAAGTTCTTGGTAAGCCCCCTGATCCCAGACTTCTAATATCAGGTAATGGGATGGTTTCTAGACTTCCTAACTTGTATTGTTTTAGTCAACTGGGGAGCTAGGCCTAGGATGATACAATTGTATGTAAACTAAGATGGGGTTTCTTAATTATTGATAGCAATGAGATGAACTTTAAAAAGTGGGTATGACTGTAAATCATACCCATTGATAAAACCCTATACATACCCTACTTGCATCTTGAAAACGCATTCAAAGCAACTGGTTCATACTTTTTCTCCTGGGTTAACTTATAGAATACGTTAGGTTCTCACCATTTATTAAAACTAGTGGTAATGAAAAATATCATGGATCACTGAATTTCAGCTGCCATGCAGCCGACATCACGGATAACGTCAGTATCTGTATATGTTATACAAAGACCTGACAGTCTAAATTGTTTATCAGCAGAAGATACGTGGTGCAGTAACCCGATGCCATAGAGTTGTGATGCGCCACCGGAGAGGACTGTAAGCCATCTCCACGCCGTGTGAGAACGGCGCTGTGTTTACATAACATTATACAATTAGTTTTATCTTTACTTAGATTTACAAAACGGGTGCTGATATTGGAGCCTCAATAATTGATGGTTACACTTTTTTTAATCCCTATGTCTAGGCGGGTTTTTAAACTTACAAATCACGTGCACAAAGACACCCAGCCTCAGAACACGCATTCATGGATTACACAAATACAAATGGGGTTCGAACCCGCGACACGACGCACATTGTGGGTTTTGCATGGTGACCTCAACCACTTGGCGATCCGTGCAGTCAATTTCTTAGTGTCAAGACTTTAAGGATAAATACATACTTGTTTCTTTAAAGATATATATATATATATATATATATGAATATATTGATATGTAAGTAGAAGTAGTTTACAACATAGATAAGTAATGAAATGAAATCTTATCGGTGTCGTAACATTCATTGACAATTCTAGTAACATGGTTATCGCAACTAATATTTATAGACTACAGGTAATTTATATTGCTTTGTCCCCAAAACACAAGGATGGATGTCATTATTTTGAAATATTGTTGACAATATTGCACACGTTTTTATTTTATTACCCGTTATAGAACAGGCCCAATGTCGCTGGATAATATACTAATTAATACATTGTACTCATAAATAACACGTCCACCTCGTTATTTTACACATGGCTGATTACTAAGATTTACCAATTAAATAGGCAACCAATTGCATTTTTTTGATATTCAACAAACTGGACTACAATCAGTGCCTCCTTCACAAACTATAGCAAAACGTTTTCTGAGGCTTGAACATCAAAAAGGATATAATAATAATAAATAATAATAAATGCGGACAACATCACATACATTGTTCTGAACCCAAAGTAAGTTGCTAAAGCACTTGTGTTATAGAATTCAGATACAAGGAAGGTACCACAAACACCCAGACCCGAGACAATGTCGAAATGTGAATACATTGACTCGACCGGGAATCAAACCCGGGACCTCAGAGCTTTTTTTTTTTTTTTTTTTTTTTGTCCGGGGTGAAAATCTAATGACTTCAACCCACGCCGAGGGCACGGCGAGGGGATATGTCGGACTCCCACCGACTAAAAACACCCCGGGCCCCTTCAAATGCCTGAGCCAGAGCCACGGGATCGCTCGCGCATGCTTCAGCGCGACCCTGACCGGCCTATGTCCTTTTGGACTTCTTCTCGAAAGGTTGGTTGAAAAGCCAACCCCTCATTCCTCGTAAGAACGGACGTGCAGGACGACACGTCCGTCTCCTTCTCGGCCTGTTAGCTGGTCGGATGCCAGGGTGCCCTCCCTGCCACCCGCAGGCACGACCTTACGGTGGTCGCAGGTCGTTTTGTCTTCGACGCACAAGCCGCCTGCGCCGCGACGGGTTGTCTGTAGTCACTTCCCGCTCGCGTTCAGCAGCTTCTTTTGCTGACATAACGGTTTCACAATAGGTGGCAACCGCTAGCCACGCACTCTCTCTCCCGACCATGGCTGAGATGATAGCGGGTAGTGAGAGCGCTTGCCCGTCTAGATTTGCGACCAAGTCGCGTCTGTCATTTGCCCACGCTGGGCAGTCTAATAACGTGTGTTTCGCGTCATCTTCTGGGTTAGCACAGTGGTGACACCCTCCAGTTAATTCACGTCCGATCCGACACAGGTACTTACCGAAACAGCCATGACCGGTCAGCACCTGTGTCAGTCGGTATGAGAGAACTCCGTGTCGCCGCTCCAGCCAGTCCCAGAAGACGGGGCGGATAGCAGCTATAAGTTCGTGCCCAGCGGTAGGACTTCCTAAGCTATGCAGCCAGTCCGTCAAGGCTGCCCTACGAAGTTGTTCCCTTTGTTCCTTCAGCGACAAATCGCCGCCCCGAGCTTGGACCTGGCGCCATGTATAAAGCTGTGCCAGGACTCTAGCTTCATACTTCCAGGGCAGCGTCTGTGCGAGGAGTGTTGCTGCTTCCCCTGAGATTGTGCGATAGCCTCTTATAACTCTGACGGCCAGTGCGCGCTGTGGTTTCTGCAGAAGTGCAGCTTTGCGGACCGTCAGGTTATTTCCCCATATTGGTGCACCATATAGGGCCATGGATCGCACGATCCCGGTATATAGTTTTCTGCAGGTTATATTTGGGCCGCCAAGATTTGGAAGTAATCGGGATAGTGCCCCCGCTGTTCGGACAAGCTTGGGTGTTAGGGCTCTGAGATGGGGTCCAAAGTCCCATCTGCTGTCGAGAACTATTCCCAGGTATTTTAGGGTAGTTTTGATCCCGATTCTTACTCCCCCGACCGTAATAAAGGAATCTGGAGGTGGAGCATTCCGCGGTCTGTAGAAACAAATGGCTTCAGATTTATGGAGAGCCACCTCCAGCCCCAACATTCGGATACGTGCGACGATCTGGGTGACCCCAGCCGTCGCCAAGATTGCAACGCTTCGGAAGTCACAAGCACTAGCAACGACGAGGGTGTCATCTGCGTAGCAGATGCACGTGACCCCCCGCAAGAGAGCACCGCGTAAAACCCAATTATATCCGATGTTCCACAGGACCGGACCCAGTACTGATCCCTGTGGAACACCGCGCGATACGTCGTGCCGACCCCAGCCTTCCTGATTTGGGAAAATTACGGATCTCTCCGATAAATAGCTGCCGAGTAGACGTCGCAAGTAGCCGGGTACCCCGTGGTAAACAAGTGCCGCCTCAATACAGCACCAAGGGATCGAGTTGAATGCGTTAGCGATGTCCAAGGACACCGCCAAAACAACCTCGCCGCGTGCAACTGCCTCCTGGGCCATGCTCTTCAGTTTAAAAACTGCATCTATTGTAGAGCGTCCACGCCGAAAACCGAACTGCTTGTCTTCTAGATCCGGCCCCACGTTTGTCAGGTGATGCACGAGGCGATCTGCTATGATTTTCTCAAAGACTTTTGCCACCTCGTCCAGCAACACGATGGGGCGATATGCTGATGGTGACTCGGCTGGACGCCCTTCCTTTCGTAGTAGGACCAGCTTTCCAGATTTCCAGATCTTGGGGAATTGACCCTGCTGCAGACAGGCTGAAAAGAGCCTCAGAAGGCGAGGACCTAACGTCTTTAAGGCTAACACTAGGGCTCTACCCGGAATGCCGTCTGGTCCGGGAGCTGTTTTCTTAACCCTGAGCCTATCGGATGCCGTCTGCAGTTCTTGTTCCGTAACCTCCGGACAACCTTCACCTGAATCGACTGCTGTTTGGGCAAGAGCGTCGTCTGCCATAGGTGGAGGAGTAAAATCAGCATCGGTTTCGGGGAACAGAGCAGATACAACCTCTCGGAGTAGCTGCGAACCCATGCCTAGTGTCAGTGGTGGAGTCCAAGGTCGAAGTTTACCTCTTACCATGCGGTATGGTGTTCCCCATGGGTCCCGATCTAAGATGGCTAGCAGCTCCTCACGCGCTCGGGCTTTCGCAACTTTTATCGTGAGCTGTAAAGTCTTCTTTGCGGTGGTGTAGCGGTTGTATAATTCAGCCTCTCGAACCGATGCGTCATCAGTGCGGCGACGCCTTCTACGGAATCTGGTGTACTGGTAACGCGCGTTGACACACGAGCGTCGCAATAAAGCAATCTCCTGTGTCCACCAGTGCACTTGTCGCTTTGTTGGTCCACGATGACGTATACGTGGCATCGCTGCGTCGCATAATTGCGTAAGCACATGCCGGAACTGCACCGCCTCGTTTTCTATGTCAATGACATCATTTTGAACCGGAGTAGCCCAATCCAGCACGACGGCAGCTTCTTCCAAAAGCTCACGATTAAGCTTCTTTGATGCCCATCGTGGACCATCGTTGACTCCTATTTTTTGCCGGCGGTTTCGAGAAGTGGATTCTTGGGCAGCGACGCTAAAACGGATATAAAGGTGGTCCGATAATGTCTCCGTCCCTTCCACGACCCTCCAGTTTGTTTTGCGCCGACTGATGACAGGGCTTGCAAATGAAAGGTCAACAATGGAGCCACCATTATACCGCACGCATGTCTGCACACTACCCCGGTTGAGTAGAGCTAAGCCAAGTTCAAGGGCCCATTCCTCAACTAGCCTTCCCCTTGCGCTTGTGACTTGGGAACCCCACGCAGATGATTTTGCATTAAAATCCCCGGCGACTATAACGGGCTGAGATTGGTTGGCACCCAAAAATGACCCAATCCGACCAAGAAAATCTTCAAACTCTGCTAGTGATCTATTTGGTGAAAAATACACCCCTACAACTAACAGATCCCCTATGTGGGCAGCGACAAAACCCCTGCCCCTTGAGATATTCCCCATTAATGGAGAACCCGAAGAGATTATAGCGACCAAACCTTCCTCGTCTCCTGCCCAGTTGTTCCTGGGTGGAACATAGTATGGTTCGGCCACAACAACAATGTTTATCAACCACTCTGCCATGCTATGCATCAGTAGGTCTTGCGCCCTGGCAGAATGGTTGATATTCGCTTGTAGTATTTTAACATCCATCACTGGGTGTTAGTATCCATTTCCTGCCTTCTACTGTCTGACGTCGGTACCTTTTTTTCTGACGTCCTCTTCTCTTTTGTGTTCTTAACATTAGCATTACAGGTCTTACTGCCGACTAAATGGTCAGCAGGTTGACCTTCCTTGTCACATACAGGGCAATGCGGAGGGGCTGAACATGCCTCTTTCTTGTGGCCGCGTTGACCACATTGGAAGCAACACCCAGCGAAATCAATCTCCGAGGAACAGCATACTCCCACATGGCCATCACACAGGCATTTATAGCACCGCATAGGTCGCTCCTTTAGGAGCTTAACCTGCGCTGAGGACCATCCAACTTTAAGCCTCTTGTCCTTCTCTTTAACTAATATTAGTTTTGCCACTGCAGTAACTGGGCAGGAAGCGATTGCCGATCCCAGTCCGGTATGATCTCGGCGTATTACTCCCACCTTAACATCGGTGGGGGGGCAACCTCCCTTCTTGGCGACAGCCGTTATAATCTCTTCTACGGTGACCGAGTCATCTAGGTCCAAGAGTCGAATTTCAGCACGTCTGGTCGGTCTAAAAATGCGGACATCTTCCGGCTTTAAAGTGGCCCTGAGCTTATCAGCCAGAGCATTTGCTTTTTCTCCACTAGCGGCTCCAGGAATTTCGAGCAAACGAGCGCCTGTAACCGTAGTCTTGGGACGTACGCCACTGATTCCCAGCTCCTGCAGATTAATGTGCTTCTTAGCCTCCGTCATTAGGTCCGTATACGTTAATCCTTTTTTTACAGCCTCTGGCTGCAAAGTAAGAATAACTGCCGTCGTGCTGGGTGCTTTAAGGCGCGCTCTCTCCTTTTCGTCTAACTTTTGATTACTCTTTATTTCTGTACCCTTAGTCTGCCGCTTGCGTTTTCTCTCCACAATCTCCCACTTTTCCTCAGTATGCTTGAGTTCATTGGGGGAGGGTTTTTGTGGAGCTAAAAAGTCCTCGTTAGTCTGCAGGAGCGTTTGGGCTAATTTTGTCTGTGTCGTTTGAGTCGACGGAGTTATTTTCTCCGCCGTCTTGGAGGTCGATTGGTTCGCCTTTTTTGGCAATACCTTTGCCGCTTTTGAAGCATATGTTGCGGTGGCCTGCTGTGGCTCCTGCGCTGCCTTTGCATTTATGGACAAGGGAGGTCGCAGGATTTTTCCTTCTAAGAATGAGACTCGGGCTAAGACTTTGGCGATCTCATCTTTTAGTATAGTCACTAGCTCTGAGTCCTTGTTGGGCGGCAATCGTGCTTTCTCAAGCCTAAGGTTTGCCATCTCCTTCTTTATTTCCTTTACTTCGTCTCGTAAGGTGTTAGTCTGAGCTTTAAGCTGCTCATTTTCCTTCTGCAATCGGCTAGTCTCCTCGGTCGCCGACCGCTGGAGAAGCGCCTTTGTGACGTCTTCGATAAAGGCTGCCACGTCCTTTAAGGCTCTCTGACTTGTACCTTTTAGCCCCTTCGACACGGAATTTATAGAAGTCACGACTTCCTGGACTCTCTGCTCTATGTCACCGCCGGTCATCTGTTCAATGATCGATTTCGAAAGTGACGATCGAGAGAGCTTTGATCCTCTTTTCTTCAAGGCTATCTTCTCTTCCTCCGCAGATCCCTGCGGCATGACTAAGAATGAGGACCGCTTGGCACCGGTGCTCTCATTCCCATCAGAATGGCCCGCCTTTTGGCTTCTCCTTGGAGAAGACTCAATCGCTCCGGACTCGTCCCCACTCGATGCCCAAAAACTGGGCTCACCCTCTGCCTTGCGTTTCTTTGTCTGTCGCCAGTATTTAGTCGACAGACATTTCCGACTCCCACTCGATATGCTGAGCATATCCACCCCGTCCGATGAATCGGACACAACGTCATCGTCACCCACAACAATCTTTTTGTTTTTATATAAATCATCCATAGTGATCCCACGAGTACAGGAGAAATAAATGTCCTTCCCGGGCAGCGCTCCCTGTACCCGGGAAAAGCCTAGTGTTACCCTTCGAGGTGTCGGCTGGTACCTCGTCGGGGATTGGCACTAGTGACTGGATTCCCTCCAGCCATTCATCCCCTCGCCGTGCTTCGCAGCTTGGGATTAGAGGTTTTTTCAGAGGTTTCCTTCCTCGCGGCCCAACCGATTAAGGTAAGACCCCCGTTCCTCCGTAAGGTCCACCCGACCTATCGTTGGAGGTTTACGGGTTGGCCGGCGGTGACCTTAGTAAGGTCGTGACCGAAGGCAGGGTGAGTGCTCTTCGGACCCGCCGCCCCCTTCACAGCAGCCCGCCCGCTGCCACTACCCGGACTATTTCCGAGGCGCCAGCGAGCCGCAATCTAAATCGATTGCCTTTCTCATGGCCGTCTGACTCTTAAAACAAGTGGTAGACTCCCCTCGGTTTTTGCAGGTGGTTTGCTCCACCGGACACAGAAAATGGAACTTGTGGGTAGGATTAGTTAGGGATAGAGCAATCTGCCCTTTAAGGATGGGAAGGAAGAAAAGGAAAGGAAGGAAGACACTGGCCGTTTGCCCGCCCCATGATGGGACGTAGCGGTACGCCCAAGACCCCCGGTTTTGGTTCGCGCCGGGTTAAACCCGGTACTGCACTATGCAGCATGCCCCTATCCACCACCTGGGGACGCGCCCGATAGCAGTCCAGGAACTGCCCCCGTGGGGATAACTGTCCCACGGCGGGGGGACCTCAGAGCTAGCGACACCTTGAAACCGGTGCGTACGCCACTCGACCACGGAGGTCGTCATATTATATTTAAAACTGACTTTGAAAACGAAATCAGAAACCAATTTATCACCACAATTACGTATTAAACGATCTCGTTGTGGAACCAGTTCGATTGCGAGATGAGGTCACTCGAGGGACAGTCCGTCCAACAGTATTCAGCTAAGTACGTATGTTTGTTGGTCAACTCTTAGTTCACCCTGTTCGTTATCCACCGTTACTTAAGAGTCAATTATTTAGAACATTCCTAAGTAACAACAGTGTATTAAAGTTTGAATAGTTAAACGTGTTATTATCTGAAAATCTAATGATAACGGTAAGAAATGGCAAGCGAGTTAATAACTGAATAGTTGTGAATAGGGTGTTCTAGTGCATGTGAATTGTATGTCTGTGGAACCTCCCGCGACACAAGGATTAAATACCTTTGTGCAGGAGACTGAATCAATCTGACTACAAAAGTCGATTGCAAAAACTTCATATACTCCTCAAGAAATCTAACAAGACAAGTGTAATAGGTCTCTACATCCTGTTTGGTTGTTTCAGCCGTTTTAGCGTGCTTGGTGATAACACTTTAGAGTTTGATAAAAGTGAAGTGAAGACAATGTGAAGTGTCACATTTCCTTTAATAATTTAAAAAATATATTTTGTTGTTGAGTTGTGTGTATAATACTGTGCTATAAGTCAGAGATTTATTTCATTATAAATCTGGACGGTCGTTGTTCCAGTCACCGTCGGTTCCTATGATGGCTGTGTCCCGATTTCGTTTAATTTAAAACAATAAAGAGTCCCGATTGAGCTCGGCCGCGCTCGGCCGTCTTCGTGCCACAGATTAGTGACGTCATCGCGGATATCTGCACTTATACTCTCAGAACTTTGTTACACTTTTTATATGAACCCTAATAGACCAAGGAAGGAAAATCTATGTATACTAATATATAAAGCTGAAGAATTTGTATGTTTGTTTGAACGCAGGAATTTTAATTTTTTATATTTAAAATAATTAAAATTATTAATTAAAATTTTCATCTCAGGAACTACTGGTTCAAGCCGAAAAAGGCCATTCACCGAGGAAGGTTTTAGGCTTATATATCATCACGTTGCGACTAATAGGAGCGAAGATACAATAGAAAAATATTCGTTTTCGAGGGATTCTATTCAAAAATTCCTAACTAATATCTTCTAACCACGCGGACAAAGTCGCGGGCAACAGCTAGTTTTGGATATTTGAAAGGAAAATATGACGAATATCTAATTGTGCAAGACTCAGTAGCTTTCATTGTTGTTTGCAAATTAATTTTGATAACAAGAGATAATGATGCCTCAAGTGTCAAATAATCTCTCTTATAGTAAACACTACTTACGTTAATTAACTGATCTAATAATTACTGTTTTATAATGACATTTAATCTGAAATCGTTGCGTTATGCTGTTGTTATCAAGCCATGGTTCGAAGTTAAGGTATGTTGCTGCAAACAATCAATAATTAATCTCAAAGATACTGAATATTTAGCTATTTATGTAAAAACTACACTATAATTTTGGCAAAACAAACAAACTTTAGGAAATGGCACAGAGCTCTTCCTATTTGGGGTTAAGGGGACGGTTGAGTTTTGAAAACCACGCCAGCTCACTGTGTATCTGTGAATCTAGGTTTCCTCACGATTTTTTATTTCACCTGTGTCAGTAGTGTCTTAGACACGTTTGTAATTAATTAACAAAGTGCACTTTGTAATTAACAAAGTGCATATAATTTGAAAATTTAGATTGGTACCTATGCCTGCGTTGCATCGAACCTGCACCATCCATGCATACAACCTCAAGGCCACCACGACATTTTTTTGAGAGACACAATGCTGAGATCCCTTGCAGTAAGTTATAATAATTATACTTACCTAGGTAATGTTTGTAAGAAGTGTTCGATGAGACGGCGTTATCACGACTATGGGAAACTATTTAATATTATCATAAGATTACATTATTAAAACAACAATTCCGTATTACAATAAGTAAGGATCGTGTTTTCTTTATAATATTGTCTGAGTTTTCTCAGTGAATGTTAATAATAGACTACATATTTATTACATGGCACTAAAGAACAGAATGTATAGAGATGACCGGTCTGAATACGTGATTACTCGAAATGAAATGTTTAGCGGAATAATTTTATTTTAATGAAACCTAAACGTTACAAAATTATTGATTCAAATGGAGGAAATGTGACTCAATGTGTAGGGACTTGTAATTAGCAATGTGATAATCTTAATATTAATTTAGACTATATTAATATACTGTTATTTGTCTGTAAGTCTCTCTAAGAATAAATAAATAAAAATATATAAATAAACCCGTTGAGATTGGATGTTCTTCTTTTTAGACATTTTTCTTAACTCGATTAGTTTTTTATTTGTCATCACGATTTAAACCTAAGTGCTGCTTTAATATTGTAGACGGTATGCAAGGCCTTTAATAATAATACATAACATTCTTATACGTATTGGTGGACCCTGTGATATTCTATTTAATTACTTACTGATCTTTTGTAAATTCTTGATTGAAATTGTATTGCGAATATTATTTATTTGTACAATAACAGCTGTTGCCACTATTATTCTTCTATTGAAACACATGTTCACAGCAACCACATTTATATACGCGTATCGTTATCATTTATAAAAATATAAACAAATAATTATGTTAAGTATTTATCTCTACGCATAAATATTCTCACGTCTATAAAAACTATGAAAGAATATGTCGTTAGAAAATTATGGTAGATATTATATAACCTAAGATTTTGTTTAAAACATGTAGATTTCTATAAAAATCTTAAAGAGACAATAATTATTTTTTTATCCTTATGCGAACAGTGAACAGGTTTGGTTGTTACCTACAAGGATGTAAAGTCACATGAAAAAAAGTTGCACGAATCCAGCGCGTATGCCTAAAATATAGATTTTTTGGAAGGAAGAAAAACTGGGCTATGACGCAATATTTCCTACTGCAGCTCACATCACCTACTTATTAACAGATTACATTTATTTTACTCTCAGAAGTGGCTCTAAAAGTCTTAATATTGTCATAACAAAACTTCTATAAAAAAGAGCATTAGAAAATTTAGTAGAGCGGTTATCTCATAGCCATGAACGAAAAAGTAGCATTAGTACTTGACTAATTTATACAAAATAGAACAAAGAATCATTTAATAGTATAATTAACTAAGTAGAGCCTTAATTACCTAGTTCAATAAATCGCATTTGGCCTCGTTATTAGCTCATGTCAGTTCATCGTGTATTTGGATGTAGTCTGCGCACGCGATGTTTAGTTAAACAAATACATTCACGATACGCACGCGTTGCGGACTGTTACGATACAGTTACGTTGTTGCTGGTGCTCCTAGACCCTGGCTTAGGTTTAAACAGGAAAATTTGCATATATGCTATTTGTTGAAGAAAATGGATTATGACTCTACAAAGAGTACCCAAAAGACTATGTCTCATGAATCGTGATAGCTGGACAGTTGAAATGTTCACAGAATTTGTATTTCTGCTGCTGCTGTACAAACGAATACTAACAGTAGTGCAATAATAATTACCATTATAAAATATCCAACCGATTTGCCGAATTGAATGAATTTTTGGCCAATTTGTATATATTATATGTATGTCGAGACTCCAACTCGCACTTGACCGTTTAACTTTTTAAATGTGACATTAATTCGGATATTAAAAATGAATTTACTTAGTAATATTTTATACGGTTTCGAATCAGTACCGATGGTAAAATGAAATATCTTAAGAAGCAGTCGAAGCAAACTGTATAAATCTAAAGAAAAATGATGAACGAAAATAAAATATCCTTATTGTATACACGATGCTTATGTCTTATTTACGTCAAATAGATTACTTGATAAATATAACATGAACGGATAAAGTTGTCCGTTCCTAAATCCAATAAAAACAAAAGAAAAGCGACTTAAAAAACTTCAATAACTTGTAAGGTAGAGTCAATTATCTCAGCGCTACATGTAAACAATGCAAGTACACACAGCAACTAAAGTCCGTGAACATAATCAGATTTATGCAATACTGAAAGACAATCATAAGACTAAAACTATTTTTGGAGGGTTTTTTTCTTCTAGAAACCAAAACTCTACAATATTGTTAATGTTTAGAAGTTAGACTGTCTTTTTTTTTTTTTCTTTGAGTTCGACTCGCGATCCCGCCGCGTCTGCTCATGTTTAAGGACTCCGGTTGGGTCCGAAACTAGTCGGGCTACCCCGATAAATACGCGTGAGTAAACCGTTACATCATTTAATAATGTTAGACTGTCGTCTGAATTTGTTAATTTCGTTGTATTGACGTTACGTCTTTTATCGAAACTTGGGTTATATCATTATTATTTTAAGTTTAAGCACCTTTAAGGTATAAATTTAAGTTGCTACCCGCAGGAAAAATTGCAGGTGCTGGCGAACAAGAAATCCTTATCTATACACGCAGACTCTTTCCCCAGCAATGGGATGGTCCTATCTTGATATCTATCTTATTTAATGTCTGTTATGTGTATGTTTGTATGTTCCGGTGTTGTATGTGCGCCGGCGACTCCGAGTTAGCTAACAGTGCAGTGTAAAGGTCACGTCGTAACCACTCACTTATTTGGTGAGTTTCTATGAGTGCCTGCTGCCTTGTGTAATTCATCTTATATAACAACATTTACTATTGATGTGTATTTTGAAATGCATCGACAAGCTTCGTGCTTCATTTTACAAGAATCGTAAATAGAGTAAAGTTATGGTGGAATATAAAATTGTTTTCTTGATGGCGGCATGTGTACCATAAATAACTAAAACCGATAAAGTTATATAAATCGCTTGTTCCGCCAAACAAAGGCTTTTAGCATAATCATATAAACAATGACCAGTTTCAGTAAAAAATAGTTATATGAAATTAAAATGTGCAAATAATGGATTTGTATTAATTACATTTATGGTAATCTGACAAAATTTATAAGGTCGTAAGACAACAACGTATCCTTATCTGATGTAGCCAATCTACCTCTAGGTTCCCCTCTTAATTATGTAGTGATTACCGAAACAAAAGAACGCTCACAATAAAACTTTGTTTACTATCAAAATAACAAGACCAATTATTTTGCAAGGACGCGAAAATATCTATATAAGCTACTAGTTTAGGTCATAATTCTTACATTCAAATACTTACAAGAGTATTCCAATCAAAGAGTTCGGCCTTGAGTCACAGAAAACTGTGTTTTAAACAAATGTTTGTCAATATTCACTCGCGATCGCGACAGGGAGCGTGACAGCTGACAGCTGAGGTAACGACCGCGTGCGGCGGGCGGCGGCGGCAGAGTGGCGCGGGCCGAGCGCGGGCTGTGCGCGGGCGCAGCGCACACAACTCGCCGCGGTTACGACACAACCACTCAAACTCGTTATCTTTGCCACTTGATTGCACATGCAACCACACAGACACACAACTTCGCGGTACATCGCGAGCACCCGAGGGATGGAGATCATTATCTGACAAGTGTTTGACCTTGAACTGGTCAATATTTGGGAATCCCGATCGCCGATTGACGGTCAATTGATAAGATAACGATATCGCAACGTTTGATTAACTGTTCAGTTATATTTATTACAACATCATCTAGCAGTGGATATACACGCCTATATCAAGCACTCCTCCAGCACACTTATGGTTACTGATGTCTTCCGTAGAAACAAATCAGGCGGCAGGTGCCTCGAAACCTCGAAACTCTTAACATAATATTTGGAGTCTGCAGCTAAGTACATTGTATACAAATAACACTTATTGAATTGTAGAGAGAAACCTCGAAGTCTAAATTGTCTAATTCAAAAAGTCTCGGTACGGGAGGCGAGTGAAATTTCATTATTATGAAATTCCCTGTCTTATTATTCTGACATACCTGGCGAGGTCTGGTCAACCCCCTACAACCACAACATCCGTTACTCTTCACCGTTAACCTGATAAGCGACATTCTCCGCGGGCGCGACATTGTTGACATGTCACCGGCGCACGCGCAGCATGCTAACGAAAGCCGCAGCAGGAAGTGACGTCACGCACGGGTTACGTTCAGAAGACGCGTATATAGATTATGTCACCGAGACGCGGATTTATTACATCGATTCCTAATTTATTATGTTTTGATTTTATATATGTATGTCATTATCATATGTTACGTATGCTTGGTTTATTGAACTCCTTTTCTATTAGATCATATTATAATATTATATCATTTCATCTTTGTGACTCTCTTAATTTTGTAGAGTCCCTAAAATAAATTAAGTCGAAGCTATGAACACCTAAACAGGTTATGAAAACAATAATCTTTAATATCTTTTAGCGACTGGATCAGATGACCCTATGCTATTCTAGGCTATATCTTGACCAGTCTCAACAAGTTTCGATCATAACTCTTGCACTTTATCGACTCCTGCGCAGACGAACATCGATCAATCGGCGTACACTTTGATGATGACGCCGCACCCGAACACACCAGAACACTTGGACTGCATACCAAATATAACAGATGTTGTTAATATTCTAAATAGCCCATATCGATACAAATCGATTTCTTATCGAGTTACATAATGCAGTGAGTTTGAAAAGGAAAACTTCAAACAAAGAAGTATTTTAAAAGTAAGCAGGTTAAAGTAGAGCCTTTGTGTGATTGGAAAGATACTAAAGTTCATTACCAGACAAAGACAGGTCAAAGACTATATCATGACCCGAAAAATGTCTTTATTTTATGACTTGCTCTTTTTTTATTACCTAACTTTTGTGACGAATATTTGACACTTAGCTTATTCAAAAAAAGCAATACATTCATAAAATATTCATTATATATACCTGTATGAAGATAATACAGAATTAATATCAATTTACTTTGTATATCAATTCTCAGAT
The DNA here is from genome assembly GCF_003590095.1 of Trichoplusia ni. Taxonomy (NCBI): domain Eukaryota; kingdom Metazoa; phylum Arthropoda; class Insecta; order Lepidoptera; family Noctuidae; genus Trichoplusia; species Trichoplusia ni. The sequence goes on from NC_039500.1 coordinate 4,626,000, forward strand.
CAACATCTGTAGATTTTATACAATTTTTACACCATTTATTACCTTCTCTATATTGGATAGTCGAACATATTTAATATTTAATTAGCATATTAGTAAGAGGCTTGATAATGAATTAATTTATGTTCGCCGAAATAGATTAAAAGAACGCGCAGTTTTCGAAGGTAATCAAATTCAATGGCAATAAAAAGTCAACTCAAGGATAATAAGATTAACAATAAGTATTACCGGGGAATAACCAGGATCACTTAGTAACAGACTTAATAAGTTCTTCGTTCATAAAAAAATGCAAGAATGATGAACATCGATTTGTTAGTTCAGTAAATGTATTTATTCGTTGAGTCCGTAAACAAAGAACTCCGAAAAACATAGTTTGTCTTATTAAAGTGAAAATCTTTATCATATTTGATACTCTACTTTTGTTTTTACTGTTTTAACAATTTAAATTTAAGAATTTTACCCGTAAATCAAAGATTTACGGGTAAAATTCTTATTAACAAAAAAAAAAAAAATCTTATTAATAAATCTTATTAACAAGTTGTACTCGTCACAAAAATATTACGTCACATTTATACAAATGTAAATTATTGGTTAATCTTAAGGGTAGATATCGGTACGTATATTATAAAATCCTACCTTATACCAGCTACCGTCCACTTCGTTCAGATTCCCGTGAGGTACTGTCAGGTCCTGCTGTAAGTCATATAAATACTCTGTGGAGCTATATCTAGCAAGCGCATATCTCTGTCAACCAAGCGTTACATTGATACTGCTCCGCGGTCGACTTATAAATGAAGTCATTGTCACTTCATTATGTATTAATTAAGGACATTTTAGTAATCACATTTGTGTATCAGATTCGATAGCTTGTGATTCGTTTTTCTTTTCATTCGCTCGCTGTTGTGGTTATAATACAGTGCTATAAGGAAAACCCGTGTTTTAATAGATTAATTGATTATCACTAAAATACGTAGCTGTCTTTTATTTTATTACATAATTTGTTAATATCTCGCACAGTAATTTGTGAATAAATAGCATGTCTTTTAAACTTATTAACATAGTTTCATATTATTTTAAAGCATTTAGTCATAGTGTATTTTGCTCTGATACTACATATTAGTACGTGTCTTGAATCTTCTCATGATTCTCTCTGCGTCCACAGCTCTACTTAATTCTAACCGCATAGAGAATAAAGTGTTCCCAATATGTTTACTCCAATACTAGGCAGACCACCCGTGACCATGAAATCACTGCTAAACGAACATTTCAATAAATAACTATGCCAGACAGAAAAACCCCAATCAACAATTGTAATGAGTTTATAAATACGTGCATTACCGAAATGGTATTTGCAAACCAAAGCAGTACCTACTTCTATTTCAAGTTCCGCATCTCAACAATTTTTGGACTAATTTATAGCCATATAAGATATATAATCAAATCAACCCTTTCATCAAGGTAATTGCAAGCAGAGGTCTTCGGAATTTTGAGACTGTTACGCCTATTAATTGTAAGAATCGTTGACTCTACCAAGATGTAATCAAGGTCTATTTGCCATGCCAAGCACTAGTAGACTACTATATGGGGCCAATCATTTTAACTTCACTTCTAAACCTTATCCACTTTAAATATGAGTGCACTCGACTAGAAGAAAAGACATATAAAAAGAGAATCTCCGTGATTACGTAAATAGAAAAAAAAAAATAATTCATCATTATCATCATCCACAGCCTTTATCCTCCCACTGCTGGGCATAGGACTCCCCTTTCTCGTGCCAATTTCTGCGGTCCTGTGCTAGCCTCATCCAGACTCGACCCGAGACCTTTAGTATGTCATCGACCCATCTTGCTCCCGGACGACCGACGCTTCTTTTGCCTTGTGTTGGCCACCATTCTGTCACCGCCTTAGTCCACCTGCCGTCACTTCGTCTGGCCAAGTGGCCTGCCGAGGTCCACTTCAACCTCATTATTGTGTCACCGACGTCTCGAACTTTGATTCGTTTTTGGATACCCACATTACGGACTCGGTCTTGGAGTTTGATGCCTAGCAATGCGCGCTCCATGGCTCTCTGTGCTACTTTAATAATAATTACTTGAATTAAATCACTAGGTATTTGATTACGTCACATTACACAATAAATATCAGCTGTGAGCCCAATCTAGTCCAAAACAAGGCTCGTATTATCGAGCAGACGTGACGGTAATACTAACTCGGTACACGTTATCCATTATAACTATGTATTATGCATAGCAATGACTAGTAAAAACCCGTGAAACATCGATATTTGTAGGCTTTGTTATTTTTGTCATTAATAGTCTAAAAATCTTAATACGTATTTACTGAAGTCTTTAAATAAATATCAGCCTCAGGATATTCTACTGCTTGGCACAGGCCTCTTTCCATACGGGAAAGGTTTGAGCATTGATCACCACGCTAGCTCACTGCGAGCGATTTCAGATTGTAATATTTCTATTTTTTTTTTCAGTTTTCCCCACGATGATTTCCTGCGTCGTCTGTCATTGGTATACCAAAATACAGATCACTAACCAATATATTTATTACAGCCTTCTCGTAATTAGACGTTTTCTTCATCAACCAGGAACCAACCGTTTTCTTTAAATAAATATGAATTAAAACGAAAAATAACAGACCTACCCATACAGATACGCAAAACATCTGCCACCTTATGTACATACATGATTTGGACTGGTTATATTGTTCTATCGACAAAAGAACTCATACACGGGTAAAAAGATAAAGTATCTTGTGGTATTCTGTTAATTAGTGATTTACTTTAATGACTCAGTCACCCGGTCACCTATTATTTCAAGGCGGTCGTAAGAACCTTTAAACTTTGGCTTAAACTATAAAAAATAAAGATAATCATTGAAATCTAAAGATAAACAAATTTAATAATTGATAGTTAATAAAATTATGGTTTGAATATTATGTCAACTGATTGTACTGTCGTTTTCAATTTTTTAAACTAGATGTCGCTAGTTATCTATGTAGAGTTACTCATTAATACTTATAAAGGGAAATTGCACCGCGCTATATGCGTCAGTCTGTCGCCAGGTTTTATGTGGTGACGTGATAGTTAAACAAATACTAAAAATAAAGATGTTAAGACACGCTTGTTATCTTGTTTTTCTTTGTCCTATAGAACCCTCAGCATGGCGAGTCTGACTCTTTACCGATTTTTCCCCATATTCCTTTCCCAGCAATCAAGCGCGGTCGCATCCTATTCACATATGTCATATCAAAGTCCTTTGCTCCCTAGCTCGTCAATCACGGACTATTAGCCTAGTAACAACATATTAATTGAATAACTTTATTTAATTATAATTATTTATAATCTCAGGACAACCAACTCTACACACAAGGTTTACAAACAGCTCTGTTGGGTAAACGAATGTAAAATTTAATGTTTTCAGTCAAGACACAGCGGTTAGCCATAAATCAGGTTTATATAAATATGTAAACAAAGAGTTATGTTGTCTGGACGTCGTAAAACCACTAACTACATGCTTACATGACTATCGACCCGGTAGCCCAGTGGCTGTAGAGTCGGCTGCGTCATGGATCAGAGTTCGATGACCAGAGTACCAAAATACGCAATACCAGATGACAACTGCAGGATTTGTGTTATTATTGACGAACGGCAGTCGTTTTTTCTAGAAAGCAACTTTATGTAGAGTTTTAGCAAAAGAGCCTTATAAGATATTTACGAAAAACTTGGATCGTAACGTTGAATGAACTGATGCAGGTTATATCTAACTATAATTATAACTTAAATGTTCCATATACACTCGTCAGTAGGTAATGAGGTCTCTATAGGTTTCTGACTGTTGTTAACTTTGTAGCCTTGATAAACTCCTACGCTAACACAACTCCAAGCCTGACCACAACCCTCAAGTATGTGATAACATGAAAAACAAACATTGCAACATTGTCATATAAATAAATAAATAAATGCGGACAACATCACATTCATTGTTCTGAACCCAAAGTAAGTTGCTGAAGCACTTGTGTTATGGAATTCAGATACAACGAAGGTACCACAAACACCCAGACCCGAGACAATGAAGAAATGTTAATTTTTACATTGACCCGACCGGGGCTCGAACCTGGGACCTCAGAGCTAGCGACACCTTGAAACCGGTGCGTACGCCACTCGACCACGGATCAATCCTACTTACTTTACCTACTAACCTATTATGCCGATATTACATAGATATAAAGAACTACCCTTTCCTACTAGACCTTCTAAAATGTATCAGTCTCTACATTTCCTTAGAAAGTGAAGAAGACTCATGTCCATGGGAAAATTTTGCTCAGGATTAGACTTGAATACATTTTTTTACTTGTAATTTTAGGGTTTCTAAAACAAATGTTTTAAACGGAATACTATTATTAAGTCGTAGCTATCTGTCTGTCTTCGTCCTTCTGTCATGAGGCTGTAATTCAGTAAATTATTTTTATTATATTTTATTTTATTATTTTATGTTTTTCTGTAGATCACTTAGTCATCCCTCAAGTATTGAACCGAAGTACACGTGACCGAACATCTCTATCTTAACAAAATGTCATTGAGAGCTACAAATACCAATCCTTAACATTTATCTTAATAGCAATTTAATTAAAAATAAATGATAAACGGTCTCTTGTGTAAATCTGAATGCTTCGTATAATAGCCGTGCTGTGGATGACTGAATGCACTCGTTATGCAAATTCAATATGCTGTGATAGCGTTATCAATCAATAAACTCTGCAGCCATGATGGATACAATGAAATGGCTCATAATAGCTAAGAACAGATTCCTTATTTATACGTTTTGGAAAAGTTTAAGGTGCAGTATTCATGTAGCCTACCTTAAATAAAACTGGTCAAGTTTGAGTCGCACTCTCACCGAGGGTTCTGTACAATACGTTAAGGATAAGTGTGTGACAAATTATTTGTAGGTACCAGTTGTGGTGTTTGTTTGTCACGCAACAACGAATGTATGACCGTTGCTTAACCTCGATTTTTATTTTAGTATATTTTTATGACTGCAACAGAAAGACAACATAGGTGAATTCCAACTATCCGATTCACGAGGTATAGGCTGGTAACGTACAGGCGGACGGACAGCGGAGTCTCGGTAACAGGGTTCGGAACTCTAACGAGAAAATAACACACGCATTTGTGAAAGCAAGATACTGCTCTACCGCATGTAGAGCGACATCTTTCTCCCACAAATACAACGTGCCTGTTCAGGGGTAACGGTAAACCCTAGTTTCTTTTTATCTTCATGGATAACGATTGTTTTCGACTATTGTTAAGTCATATTAGTTTATTAATATCTGTGAGTATCTACCGATTATCTATTTGTAAAGGTATTCAATAATCTCTGTTTGCGAATCAGGTGATATTGTGTTTTTTTTTCAATTACGCAAAAATTCAGAATGACTAGAATTACCTACAAGTGATTATTGAATTAATTAAAACAGTTTATCTGTTGTTTGTTATTCATATTGTAATAGGTACTCTTTGTATAATCTGCATGTTTTAATTACTTTCTTGTTATGAGTTATTGGGTTAACGTACCTGTTGATAATATTTTGTAACGATGCAGTTTTGCATCAAAAACAATGTAAAATGAGTTAAAATTGGAAATTATATGTTATTTTTTACCCAGTTAATTACTGAAATTAAAAGGTCAACACTTCTAAAATAAAATAATATTAAATTATACCTACATGTACATACCCACCATTATGGTTTGACACACCAACTCCTGAACGCATTTTAAATCCAACAGGCATTTCCTTAAACTATACACAAACACTAAAAAAGCACCAATACACTTTCGTAAACATTGCACATTATGATACTAATTAAAAACATCACTGCTTTTCAAAATAATATTAGAATAGATCATTAGAAAAATTTAGATTTATTCATTGAAGTGTTCATCACAATATTAACGCACTTTCATAGTTATTTAAAAACTATTAAGTATTATAATTATGTGCTAACAATCCAACTAGACGGAGACGGATCACCGCTTTCAAAGTTATCTATAAGAAGTGCGCGTGCGCATACAGCTTGGTGCGAGCCGCGAGGGACTCCGCCGTGTGCAAATGTTGACGGTGCACGCAGCACCTCTTAGTAAAGACCTGAGAAACTGGTTTAGGATAGTTCCAATATATTGGGATAAAATATAATTTTATTTTTATCATAGTGTAGAACCTATTGTCAGGCAAAGCTCATAGGGCTAGATAAAGCTTTTTCTCAACTTTTAAGAGAAATAATCAAAGCAGGCTTACCAACGACTAATTATTCTAATATCTATTATTTATTCGGTTAAATAATTTTAATAATGAACTGGGACTGCAACCAACGTCATCTAAAATTAATATCGAGTCAAATAAGTGTTTAAAGTTTCAGCGATCTTTTTTCGTCATTTAAGGTAACATAGAATCTACACCCTCAACTAATATACATGCTATCATTACAAAATTCATTTAAGATATTCTGTAAGCACTAACTCTATACAACATTCCTCCAAGTACATCAGTTTAGATAATAGGTTAGATCAGTTGTTAGCCAGCTTCGTGGTCTGAGTATGTTCTAAGTCACGACCGAGGGCAGCGACCTCCGCCTATCAGATAGATGCAGATAGTACAACACGGCGAGGACTGTCGAGTGCAGGCACTCCCGGTGAGGACCCTCTTCACAGGACTGTAGTAGCTCGTGTAATGTTGTGTTTACTCCACTGCAAAATATACGACAATCTTGAAAGATTGCATGCACGACATACAGCGTGCACAACAGCGTCCATATCTGTAGACAACACTAAGTCAGGATAATCCTATCGGTAGTCTGTTAGGTACCTAGACAACTTAACCTCTAAAAATCATTCTGAATTCTCAACAATCACGTCAACGTGATTACAATTGGCATTACTGAAGAAGATTAACATTCGATAGTGACGCGGGTGCAGGTTGCCGTGGCGACCGGCGCCCGCGCACCTAAACTACTCTATCAATGATAATAATTGATATTAAAGCTGCTGATAAAGAATTTGAGTGGTGCCGCGTGCAACGTATTTAAGGAGATGCGCTATTGTTCCAAAAAAAGGCTGGCTGAAAAGTCTGTGGAAATAGCTTAGGAAAGACGAGATATTAGAGTAGTTTGAAAGCACTGACTTGATTATAAAGTAAGAAAGTTTTTTACTGAACATTAATTTAAGTAACACCATAAATCAATGTTTTAACATTAAGGCACACTCAAATTTTAGTAACTCGTTTTTTCCCCGTTGTAATTTAACAAACTATTACCGAAAAAAAATTGTGTAGGTAAGTCAACGAAACTAAGCGCCGTTAAGTAGATCTAAATCGTTTTAAGAAATGGTAACTAAAGTTCCCCAAACAAAAGTTTCATAACTTCTGAAAACTATCCAAATATCTTCTCCTTAAGTGTTGTTCACCCGGCACTAAATTGTTTAGTGCCGTGCGCAAAAAGGCTTTTGGTAAATAATTGTAATCAACAGCAATGATAGCACCAGATCGTTGGTCACTCGCAGTCGAGTCACAGGTACAGTGGCGGCCGCGTGGATACCACCGATAACTAACCTTGCACAATCATATCGAAAATACACCAAATTAACTTATAATTATTGTGAAATAATTAAATCTCTCCAAAACAACATTTTGGTACTGCCAATGACATCTATCGTCGAGTAGGAATGACTCGCCATTGTTACGAATGCATGAGTCATATGACTTCTACCACTTGATACTAGATGGCGTCGTCCGCCGACTAAACTGAACCAACTACGAAATTTTACACGTATGCTGTTTAATATTAGTAGATAGGTATATGTATTAATATTGATAAAATTAATTCATAAAACCGACTTACAAAATTTTTACTCTTCTAATTATAGTAAATGTTATCTAGGTCGAAATTATTATTTTTGTCAGATTTGTCAAAACATTTAATTGTTGTATATTATCTTAACATCTAACTTTCATAAAATAAACTTCACTAAACTTTTTTTAAACTTTAATATTTTTTATTTGTAAATAATTATTTGATTATTTCTAATCGTGTTTATCATAGTCATTTAACACGTTTAAGCTAGGCTGGTGCAGCAAAACGAGATTTGTTAGTATCTAGGTATGAGTATCGCATAACTAGATTTGGAAATATTATTTTTACTGTTGTAAACAGTGTAAGAACTCTTCTAAAATGATAAGTTTCTAAGTTCATGCTATATAAGTACGCATGCCCTCCGAATATTAACACCTTGTAATTACACGTAGATACAAAGATCTTAAGCATATCTTCAAGGTTCTTTCAAAATCTTGTCCACAATATCTGCAAGAATTCTAGAAAAAAATAAATTAAATCCATTTTAAGTAGTCTGCAGTTTGCAGTAAGGATTAAGAACCGAGATATGCATGCACATTATATGAACCGTTCATGCGTAGAGGCGTGATTGAATTAACAAACATGGCCAAAAACTGGAGTAAAAACTGGGGTTATTATGAATAGTAGGGAGATCGTTTGACCTCTAGGCGCCACCGACAGTGGCCGACGTCGGGGGCGTGTCGTGTCACGCCGCATCGCGTTACAAAGTGCCGCTATGCGCTTGACAAGCATCTGACAATCCGACACGCTTAGACCCATAGAAAAAAATTTAGAAAATATACCAATATGTTTTGTATAGAAATAATATTTGTGTATTAGAACGCCGCAAAATATCTACAAACTGTTTCAGTCACCGCAATAGTTTTAGATCGTAAGAAATTTGTAAATTGAAATTACTCTGCGGACTAGACTAGCACCTACATATACTTATTATATCTGCATTAGCGTTTTGCATATGTATATTATATCTGCATTATGCCATAGCGTTTAGTTGCTTGAGATGAGCTTGAAAGTCATCTTATAATTTAGCCAACCTAATATGTGCTCATACATGCAATAAAGGTAGAAGTAAAATGGCTTCACGTATGCAAAATATGATTCGCATAGTGTACTTACGCAAGGCTAGTTAGGATTCTTGCACTTTTAAAGTAATGTGGAAAACTACTTTTTTCAATATTTTCCATTATATTATTCATCCATGTCCAATTAGAATACTTATAGGTGTAAATCCTTTTCAATTAGAACATTTCTAATAATATGAATTGTCAGATATTTAAGCCTGTCGCGTCTTTAGTTAATCGTTAATTAAAATTGTAATTAATTTAATTTTATATTTTATAAGTGATAAATAATAGACGTTTGCATAGTTCAAGCTTCTATTTTCAATTGCCGCCATTCCAAATCTGGCGCGTCGCTCCTCACTTAACCACAGACAACACAAATATTTATAATCATATGTAACACCTCCACCCTTAATTATTACAGATAAACTTACTTACTAAATTATATTAAACAACATATCAATAATAATCTTAACAATCTTATAATATATTTTCTTACTTCAATCATCATCAAACCCATATCTCTTAACCGGTTTGCGTGTACGATTACTAGTTCGTATATCCCGAGTAATAGGAACCCTAGGACTACCCGTCTCCTGCACCTTGGGCATATTTAAAGGTACACTTGACGTTGACAAGGGTTCACTTGTAACCAAATCACTTCCGTCTGTTTGCGTGCGGGATGTTTCCTCGACCAATGCTTTCGTCAAGCTGGTTCCGTTTGTCCGGTCCGGTTCTGTGTTCGGCGCTCGATTATTGTCCGAAGGAAACACGAGAGAAGAGCGAGAGCTCTTAACAGGCTGAACTGGTTGAAAGTTCCTAAAGTTTGCATCTACTAGCCTAGCTGTCCTATTTATCACTCTTGGTTTTAGTTGGTCAATGTGTCTATGCACCTCAGTGCCGTGGATAGATTTAACATTATAATCTGTACTACCTGTTTTCTCTATAACAGTCCCTGCAGACCACTTGTTTGAGCTACGGTATTCTCTGAACCATACAAGGTCCCCCGGATTAAACTGTCTTGTGACGCCACTCGATGTAGCTTCTACTGTCTCTTGGCGAGCTCTAATAAGTGCCTTCTGGTCTGGTTTCAAACAATCTAACCGCATGCGCAAGTTGCGCCCTAATAACATCTTGGCGGGGCTTTCCCCGGTTGTATAGTGTGGTGTGTTTCTGTACGCCAGCAGAAAACGACACAATGTGGAGTGTACGTCGGATTTCGATTTAATCGCCTTTTTAATGCTCTTTTTACAAATTTTAACAGCGTTTTCCGCTGCCCCATTAGAAGCTGGGTGATAAGGTGCCGAAAATATATGTTCTATACCATTATTATTTAAGAATTGCTGAAATTCTCCACTGAAAAACGGAGGGCCATTATCACTAACCAATTGTTTAGGTAACCCAAATCTCGCCCACATCTCTCGTAATTCTTTTATTACCGCTTGCGATGTGGTGCTCAGCATTCTAATAGCTTCAATCCACTTTGAATGTGCATCGACTACCACTAGATAAGTAAGACCGGCTACCGGTCCTAAGAAGTCTACGTGTATCCTGGTCCACGGTCGATCTGGCCACGGCCAGGCGCGGGGCGCATGCGCAGGTGGTGCGTCCGCCACTTCAGCGCACACGGTGCAGCTGCAACATGCTGTCTCTAGTGCCTCGTCTATTCCCGGCCACCATACGTAACTTCGCGCTAACGATTTAGTTTTGACTATGCCCATGTGACTCTCATGAAGCTCAGCGATCACTTTATTCCTACACGTACTAGGAATTACTAGCCTATGTCCCCACATTACACACCCTAGCTCAATATATAATTCCTTTCTACGGTTAAAATATGGTTTTAATTCTTTCATTTCGACCTCGACCGGCCAGCCATCGTTTATATATCTGGCTACTCTGCTCAATACACTATCCGAAACGGTTTCTTTTTTTAACGTTTGATAATCTAATAACAATGCTTCCGCGGCAAAGTGTAAATACGTTTGTTCAGGTGTGTCTAATTCTTCACTAATAACCCCTTCTTTATGAGTGCTAATTAACCTAGACAAAATATCTGCCGTGTTTTTATCTGATCGAATGTACTCTATATTAAAATCGTAAGCTGATAGTTTAATGGCCCACCGCTGTAAACGACTCGCCGCCGTGTTCGGTATTCCTGCATGGGGCCCAAAAATTGTGACCAGCGGTTTATGATCTGTACGTAGTGTAAACTTTCTGCCATAAAGATACTGATGAAACTTGTCTACCGCGAAAATTATAGCCAAGGCTTCTTTATGTATCTGGCTGTAGTGTAACTCCGCGGCAGTGAGCGCCCGCGATGCGTACGCCACAACCCGCTCGCTGCCGTCAGACGCGCGCTGTGCCAGCACGGCCCCCAGCCCGCGTGCGCTCGCGTCGCATGTTACTATGCTCTCCAGCGATATGTCAAAGTGTGTCAATACTTCAGTACTACATAGAAGTTGTTTAATTTTATTGAACACATATCTATGTGTTTTAGTCCATTGCCAATGTTTACCTTTCTTAAGTAATTCGTAAAGTGGTGTAATATGAGTACTCAAATTCTTAATGAATTTTCCATAGAAATTAACCATACCGAGAAAAGACTTCAACTCTGAGACGTTAGTTGG